>NW_020956417.1:0-15349 GCF_003031625.1 Empidonax traillii
CCCATTCCCGTTCCCGTTCCCGGCGCTGCCGCCGGGGGGGCCCCGACGGGGCGGGGGCGGTGCCGCCGGGGGCCGCCAGGGGGCGCTGCTGGCGCGGCCGCCCCGCTGCGCCCCGCCCCGCCCGCGCGCGCGGCCCCGCGCGGCGGCAGCGCCCCCTGGCGGCGCGGCGGGGCAGCGGCGCGGCCGGACCGGACCCGCAGCCGGACCCGCACCCGCGCCCGCACCGGAGCCCGCCCGGGGCCGGAGCCGCCGCCACCGCCCCCGCCCCGCCGCCCGACCCGCACCGCCCCCGCCCCGCCCCGCCCAGCCGCGCCCCCGCCCCGCCGCGCCGCCCCGCGCCCAGCCCGATGCCCGGCGGCGGGCGGAGGTGAAGCGGAGAGCGGGCGCTGGATCCTCCCGGCCGCGGCCCCCGGGGCCCCGGGCACGGAACAAAGGGCCATGGCCGAGGGGGCCCCCGCTCAGGTAAAGGGCGCCCGCCGCCCCCGGCGCGGGGCCGGGCCCGGCTGGCGGGCCGCACGTCGGGGCTGCGGGGCCGCGCCGTCGGGGCCGGGCGGGCGGGCGGGGGGCGGCGGGGGCTGTCAGCGCGGGGGGGCCGCCGCCCCCCCGGGGGCACCGCGGGGGCGACACGGCCGGCCCCGGGGGGGCGGCGGGGACGCGCCGAGCCCGCACGGGCCTCCGCGGCCGGCGGCGCCCGCGCTGCCGTCGGGGCCGGGCCTGCCCGCGCCGCCGCCCCCCCCACCCCGCTCGTCGCCGGGCCCTGCGGCCCCCCCGGACCGACCCCCGCCCCGTGTCACCGCCCGGTCCCCATGGCGACGGGGCGCCCTCAGCCCCCCGGGTGTCCCCCCGCCGTGCCCATGGCAACGGGGCTCGGCTGGCCCGTGTCACCGCCCGCCCCCCCCCCCCCCCCCCCCCCCCCCCCCCCCCCCCCCCCCCCCCCCCCCCCCCCCCCCCCCCCCCCCCCCCCCCCCCCCCCCCCCCCCCCCCCCCCCAAGTGTCACCTCGCGGCCCCGCGCTGTCACCTCCCCGCCCCCCCGCCCCCGCCGCGGCGGGTCCTGCCCGTCCCGTGGGACCGGCACGGGGCCGGTGTAAGCGGCTTAGCGGGGACACGGGGACGTCCCCGCCGCCCCCGGGCTCTGCAGCGGCCCCCCCGCGGGGTCCCCATCACCTTTGGGGGGTCCCCATCACTCCTGGGGGTGTCCCCGTCACCCCGGTGGTGTTCCCATCACCTGGGTGGGGGGTACCCATCACCCCGGCGGGGTCCCTGTCACCTTGGGGGTCCCATTGCCCCGGGGGGATCCCAATCGCCCTGGGGGGTCCCTGTCACCCTAGGGGTTCCCCATCCCCCCGGGGGTCCCCCACCATCCCACGGGGGTCCCCCGCCTGACCCTGCCCCCCTGTGTCCGCAGGCTCCGGAGCCGCACTGCCCCTCGCCCCTGCGGCCGCCGGCCGGCCCCGAGCGCACCTCGGAGCGGGAGACGCAGACGGCTGAGCTGTCCCTGACCGTGGTGGCGGCCGTGCAGGCCGTGGAGAGGAAGGTGGACTCCCACTCCACCCGCCTGCTCGACCTGGAGGGTCGCACGGGGATGGCCGAGAAGAAGCTGATCGACTGCGAGAAGACGGCGGCGGAGCTGGGGAACCAGCTGGAGAGCAAGTGCGCGGCGCTGGGCACCCTCATCCAGGAGTACGGGCTGCTCCAGCGGCGCCTGGAGAACATGGAGAACCTGCTCAAGAACAGGAACTTCTGGATCCTGCGGCTGCCCCCGGGCAGGAAGGGGGAAGTCCCCAAGGTAACGGTGTCCTGAGGTGCGGGGTCTGCACCCAAAATGCTCACAGAGGGCAGGACCCGGGGGGGGTGAGCAGGGACAGCCCTGGGGCAGGTGAGTTGCTCCCTATTGGAGCTCCTCCTTTCCGGCTCATCTCTCTCTGGGACTAAAATACAGTAGGATACAGGACCCAGGGGGACATCCCGGTGCTCAGGCCGGAGGTTTTTTCAGTTCTGCACAGCCCAGGAGTCATTTATGCTTTTTTGGTTTATTTTTATACCATATATTTTTTATTTTTTGTGGGGTGGTTTGAACAAAACCACCCCAGATTTAGTGGTTCTTTCTCTTTGACCACCTTGGTGCTGCGAAGTCTCCCAGGCTGGGGAAGGAGAAAGCTTTGGGATTTGGGGAAGGCAGATGAGTTCCCTGGGCTGGCAAGCTCTGGAAGGAGCCCACCATCAGTATGCAGTTCCTAGTTGAATTTCATAACCTTCCCACTGAAAGGAAGTCTGCAGATGGGACCATGGGAAAGGGAATGTCACTGGAGAGGGCTGTGAAAAAGGGGGCTCAGACCTGTACCCCATCAGTGCAATCAGGGAGCAGAGGTGGAGCACCACATTTCCCTCTGAAGGGCTGCATTCCAGCATGTCACAGTTTGCACGTCCTGGATTTACCCTTGGGAGTTATTCCTTGGCAAACAGTCTGGGAAGCCATGGCCAGTGGGCACACAGGGAGCCCTGCAGACCTGAGTAGAGCTTTCCCTGGAGTTCAGGGGTAACTGAATCCGGGCGTTACGTCAGCTCATCCATAGGGATGAGTCCAGCCCAGCATCCAGGTTTTCTCTCCTTTGTGGCTCCCTCTAAGCCCGGTCACTCTGCAGAGTGCAGGGACCGAGAGGAGGAGGTTGGGTCCTTTGGGAAGTGGATTCATCACTGGGAGCCATCCATTGGGCTGAGCCCTTTAATGCCATAGAAATACCTGCCCAGGAGTTGTATAAATGGAAAAACCAACTGGTTGGTGGCCGTGGCAGAGCTGAAGGCTGGCTATGTCCGAGGGGGAGCTGCCGTCTCTGGGCTCCTGGGGAGGGAGGCAGCCCTTGAACCAGCGCTCTTGTGATCCAGGTGCCGGTGACATTTGACGACGTGTCCGTCTACTTCAACGACAAGGAGTGGGAGAAGCTGGAGGAGTGGCAGAAGGAGCTGTACAAGAACGTGATGAAGGGGAACTACGAGTCGCTGATCTCCCTGGGTAAATATGGGGGCACGTTCTCCCGGGCTCCTTCTGGCTCCTCCGTGGAGATCCCCTCGGATGAGACCCGAATGTCCCATTTTAAAGACTTAAAAGCACAGGAGGATGTTTCTAGTTTGGGTTCACTCCCAGCTCGTGCCGTGGTGCTGTCCTGGCTGAGGGGGATCTCCACAGGCAGGGGGGCTGGAGACTCCCAAACCTTTTCCAGCTGGAGTTACGTGGTGGAAAACTGGCACCTTCTCCATGGCTGTTGGAAGGGCTTCCCTGCATCTCCTGGGTCTGCAGCGGGTACCAGCCCATGCAGCTCCTTAGAGGGAGCTTTTGCAGAGGGAAAAATTGCCTGATATGATCTGTGCTTTGAGGCATTTCCTGCGGAGCTTCAGGAGAAATCCCGGCTCTGCTGGGAGCTGAGAAATGCTTTTGGCTTCAGGAGAGCCAGGATTTGTCTGAGGAGTTCCAAAACCCCACCAGAAAAACACAGGGGTTCTTCTGTAAGGCAGTTCCTCTCTGTGTGGCACCTCAGCTCCTGCCTCCAGCAGTGCCTGGCTTTGCTCCCCACAGCCCCTTCTGGATGTTCCTGAGTGTGTTCCCGTGTCCCTCAGGCACTGGGGGGAGGTGGAAGCCAGCCTTAGATTCCTGGTACAGTAATCCCTCTCTCCATCCCTCTGTCTCTCAACAGACTATGCAATTTCCAAACCCGGGGTTCTGTCTCAGATCGAGCAAGGAGAGGAACCGCGGGGCAGGAACGAGCAGGACCTGGAGGAGAGCGAGATCATTACTGATGCCACAGCAGGTGAGACCTTGGCACGAGGGGAGCCCTGGTTGTGCCCCGAGGAGCTGCTCATCCCTGGGCTAAAGCAGGTGTCCCTGGGAGCTGTGGCTGGGGAGGTTATCAGGAGGAGCCTTGCCGAGGAACAGGACAAGTTTGGCCCATCAGAGATTTGATGTCCAGGTACAGCTCAGCATATAAACCAGGGCAAGAGGAGCCCGGAGAGCTGGGCACTGGGAGCCATCAGCAAGGGAAGCATCTGCAACCAGACCAGGCCCTCAGGGAGCCAGCGTGCCCGGCAAGGGAGGAGAATCGGGTCCCACTGGGAAAGCCCACCCACACAGAAAATCCTCTCCACCCTCTCTTGGTGTGGATGGTGCCTGGGTTTACCCTTGGAAAGCCCTTCCGGGCAAGGAAATCTGCTCCCATCCTGTGTGCAGGGGGAAGGGGTGCTGAGGGGTTTCTCCAAGGGCAGGGCTGGGCTGGGAGAAGGGCACAAGGGATCCCGAGTCCTGGAGCAAGTGCTGCTCTGGGATAAGGGGGCTGATAAATAGAGGTCCTAGAAGAGGTCAGCTCTGCTGGCCGTCCCTGGTGCCAGGCTGTGGATGTGGGGTCACTCTGCCCCCCTGCCCGTCCTCTCCACCACAAGGATCCTGAAATTAAATTGAGGCCGACGGGAAGAGGAAAATCATCGGGAGCTGCAGGCGGGGGATGTGGGGGGGCCAAGGGGTGCTGAGCTGTGGCACTGAGTCTCAGGCAGGGTGGGGACAGTCCCCTGTGCCTGTGGTGGATCCCAGGGGAGAGGCGGGAGCGTGGCAGGGACGGGAGAAGGGCAGGGGCTGGGGGGAGAGCAGAAATGGCCGAGCAGCTGACACCCCTGTGCAGGCTCAGCTGGGAGTGGTGTCTTCATCCCGGCCCCTGGGAATGATGGCGGGCGGGAATCTCTCTTTGCTGCAGCGGGAATAAGGGTGGTGATCAAAACGGAGGAGCTCCTGCCCGAGGACAGCCCCGAGAACCCCGAGCTTCACGGGATGTCGGGGCAGTCAGAGGGGAGCTTCCAGAGCCCGGACGAGGAGGCGGCTTGTGAGAGCCCCTACAGCTCCGTGTCCCCTCCGAGGGACCTCCCAGGGACCAGCCTGGGCGACTCCTCCGAGTACAGAGCCGACTTCAACGAGATCCAGAGAGTCATCGTTCACCACGGCAGCTGCACAGGTGGGACCTGTGGGGGGTCAGGAAAAGGTGGGGAACGGGTTGGGTGGATGGGCAGAGTTAAATCCCCCCAGAACCAGCACCAGCAGGAAAGTTCCTGGCTGCAGCAGCCTCGGGAGTGGCTCTGGTCAGAGGTGGAGGGTCCTGCAGGTCGTGGGGGATCCACCAACGGGGGGGTCACTTGGGGCAGGTCCATAGGACAGGGAGGAGGATGGCAGGACCCCCGTGACATCCAAGCTGCCAGGAGGAAGGGGGAAGGGTGGGTTTGTTTGGTGAAGAGGCAGTGACACCAGGCCTTTCATGGGTCTCCTGCCAGTGGGGTGGCACACGTGGGCCAGGTCCTGCAGACCTGCTGTGAGGGTGGGAGAGCAGGGAGATGGGAGGTTGGGAGCAGCGGGTTCCCTCCTCCTGACGGCTCTGTGGTGGTGTAACACGAACCAAGAGGGAGAGAGTTGGGCTCCCGAGGGCCTCGTGGATCCTGTGGTCTGCTCATGGCTCAGAAAGGGAAACCAGCCAAGCCACCAGTGGGGCTGGAGCTGGTCCTTGTCCGAGGTGTGGGGCCTGGCTGGTGGGGCCGAGTGGGAGCTGTGGTGGCACTGACTGGGATGGGGGTGCTGAGCCCCCGGGTCTGCAGAGGAGGAGGAGGACCTGGAATTCCCCAGGACCCCTCTGCTGGAGGGAAGAGAGCCACAGCTTTGATACATCTGGGCTGCCTCTTGGGAAAGCGTGGCTGCTCTTCCTGGAAGAGCACGTAGGGCTGGCTCAAAGTGCAGCACAGGCTGACATGAGGGATCCACCGGGGATTTCCTGCGTGTCCCTGGGACGTGTCCCTGGGACGTGTCCCTGGCAGGGCAGGTCTCACCAAACAAAAACACTGTGTCACTTCTGGCATCAGTGACACAAGGAGGAGCCTGCCCTTCGTCCAGATCCATCCATCCCACTGCTGGTCACAGTGGGAAGGAGGGGGGTGAGGCTGAGGGAAGGGGACATTCCCAGGCTGGCTGTGCTGTCCCAGGAGCGGAGCTGGATGCCGGCAGCCCTGTGCTGTGCTGTGCTGTGCTGGGAGTGTTTTGTATCCCAGTGAAGCAGCAGCAGATGGAGCAGCTCCAAAATCACTGGGCCACAGGAGGCCTCCCAAAATGATGGCGCTTTTGTCCCCCACATCCTGCAGCACCATGAAACTGCCCAACGATTTGGCAGGAGGGTCTGAGGGCCCCCTCAGGGGCTGTTTGTCTGTGTTGAGGGGTGACACGGCCCATCCCAGCGCTCCGGGCTCTGGCTGCAGCCGGCTCGGGGTGGTGGGGCAGAGCAGGCAGGGGCAAACGGCTGCAGGAGCCCCTCAGATGTTCCTGTAGCACCCACCACGCGCCTCAAAGGCCACCCCGTCCCGGCCGATGACCCTGACGCTGTTGTGGTTTCCCCCGCAGAGGACGGGATCGTGATCAAGACGGAGGAGGAGGAGGAGGACGACCCCGACCCGCTGGAGCCGTGCGCCATGTTCTCGGGCAGGGCCGAGCCGCCGGCCTTCCCCAGCCACGAGGCCGGGCTGGGCTGCGAGGCGCAGTGCAGCTCCAAGGCCCAGCCCCGCGGCCTGGCGGGGCGCGTGAGGAAGCCGTCGGCCTGCGAGAGGGACTCCGGGGACATGAAGCCGGCCAGCGCCCAGCAGCGGAACCGCACGCGGGAGAGACCCTACATCTGCCCCGAGTGCGGCAAGAGCTTCATGCTCAAGATCAACTTCATGATCCACCAGCGCAACCACCTCAAGGAAGGGCCCTACGAGTGCCACGAGTGCGACCTCAGCTTCCGCAACAAGCAGCAGTTCCTGCTGCACCAGCGCAGCCACACGCGCCGCGGCGTGGGGGTCCCGCGGCGCCCCGAGCACGGCCTCAAGCCCCCGGCGCGGCCCCCGCCTCCGGGGAAGCCCTACAAGTGCTCCGAGTGCGAGAGCAGCTTCAGCCACAAGTCGAGCCTCAGCAAGCACCAGATCACCCACGTCGGGGAGCGGCCCTTCACCTGCGGCGAGTGCCGCAGGAGCTTCCGCCTGCAGATCAGCCTCCTCATGCACCAGAGGATCCACGCCGGCAAGAACGAGATGGCCTTCCTGTGCCCCCAGTGCGGGAAGAACTTCACCCGGCCCTCCCACCTGCTGCGGCACCAGCGGACTCACACCGGCGAGCGGCCCTACCAGTGCAGCCAGTGCGAGAAGACCTTCAGCGAGAAGTCCAAGCTGACCAACCATTACCGCATCCACACGCGGGAGCGCCCGCACGCCTGCGCCGTCTGCGGGAAGGGCTTCATCCGCAAGCACCACCTCCTGGAGCACCAGCGCATCCACACGGGCGAGCGGCCCTACCACTGCACCGAGTGCGGCAAGAACTTCACGCAGAAGCATCACCTCCTGGAGCACCAGCGGGCGCACACCGGAGAGCGGCCCTACCCCTGCACCGAGTGCACCAAGTGCTTCCGCTACAAGCAGTCCCTCAAGTACCACCTGAGGACGCACATGGGAGAGTGAGGGGCTGCCCGACGGCTTCCTCCCCCTCCTCTCCCTCCCTCCACCCCTCCTCCTCCTCCTCCTCCTCCTCCTCTTCCTCCTCCTCCTCCTCCACTCATCTCTCCCGCCCTCCCTCCATCCATCTCCCCCCACCCCAGCTCAGGGCATGGACATAAGGAAGCTTTGTGTGGTAGCGCCGCTGGTCTGGTGGAGACTGGGCTGATTGGAAATAAATTAATGAATTAAAGCAAGCAACGCGCGGCAAAATTAAAAGATTATATATATATAAAATTAACAGAAGCAGCTGATATAGGGGGAATCCTCACCACCAACAAAAGAAACCTGTACAGGGTGTTTTGCCGGAGTAGGACTCGTAACTGCTTTTTAAATCTACTGTTTGGGTTTTTTTAAATAAATGTGGAGGAACTTTTTAATTGATAAGCGACCTTAGGATGGGCAAGATTTTTTTTTTTTTTTTTTTTTTTTTTTGTGTTAAATGCTCTGTAGGCTGATTCTGGCACAGTCACTTTTTGTGCAGGAGCTCTGCAGAGGTGCTGCCTCGTCCCAGCTTTCCGGGCTGGACGCGACAGCCGCTCGGCAGCGCGTGGCTACGGGAGCTCCGGCCGGGGGGGGGAGGTGAGCAATTAACAGATCCAGCTAACGAGGAGGTTCTGCGTGTGTCTAGATTGGAAGCGCCGGTAGGTGCCTGCCCGGCTCGCGGGGCTGTGATGCACTCCTGAATTATACAATAGAATAAAATTCTAGTTGCAGTAAAAGAGCCTTTTTCTGGTAGGACCCCTCAGCAAGGCTCCTCCGAACACTCGTTCCTGGCGCTCAGTCCTCCCCGGGGTCCGGCCTTCCCGCTGCCACCAGAGCGGCGCGAGGGCACCGGGGTGCTGGGGGTCTGGCCCTGCCTGCTGTGGGGTCACCGTGGATCTGCCACAACACCTCGGTGTGTTTAACTGCCCCTCTGCTCTCTGAACTAGTGGAGGGAGCAGTGGGATTCCTGCCCCAGCTGAGGAGCAGGTCCTGGGCTGGCTCCAAGAAAGGCCCTGACCAGCTCAGAGCTGCCTGTGGGAGATGTCCCAGTTCCCAGGTCCCTGCTGCCAGGGTCCCTCTCCACATGTCACAGGGGGTGGCACACGGGGCTGCCTCCTTGCTATCTCCACCAACTTGGTTCCCTGTGATCCAGTTTGTCCTCACTGCATGTCCCGAGGTTGGGCTGTGGATGCATCCCAAGGGCCAGGCCGTGGCCAGAGGGGTGACACCAACTCCCTGGAGCTCTCTGGGCTCCTTCCCAGCGGTGTCAGATCTCATGTGGGACAGTGGCATCAATAAACAGAGCGATGGTGGGATAAGTTGTCATGACCTGTTAATGCCTTTGCAGAACCAAAGTCCTCATCCAGGACTTTCCCCGTGTACGAACCCATCCTGAATTTGGAATTTGCAGCCTCTCCTCTGATAGAAGGAGGGCAGTGCAGCCATGTGGAGCTGTCAGGAGCCACCAGCCAGTCACTGCTGTGGGCAGGAACATTTCGGGGCTGCCAGGACAGGCTCCAGCCAAGGTTGAGCCTTCCCACTGCTCCGGCGGTGCCTACAACTCCCTGGAAGCAGTTTGGGGTTTCAGGTCAGGGCGTGCAGCCTGGCGTGGGTTGACACTTCCACCCCTGGAAGTGTGCAAAGCCAGGTTGGATGGGGCTTGGAGCAGCCTGGGCTAGTGGAAGGTGTCCCTGCCCATGGCAGAAGGGAGGAACAAGTTGGTGTTTCAGGTTCTTTCCCACCCCAAACTGTTTTGGGCTTCCATGCACAGTGCCACGATGGGGCTGGATGTCCCAGGAGGGAGGTGTGGGTGCAGGACAGGGGGTCTGGCTGCAGCCCCAGGCTCCTCAGCAGCTTCCCTGCATCCCTCTGATCCGGACTAGATGCGATTAAGGGGAAGAAGGAAATGAAAAGCAGAAGTGACTCTGGTTCTGAGCAGCTCATGTTCGTCACACTGGCAGCACCGCTGACCTGGCAGCACCTTTTTCCTTCCTAAAAATGGATGGATTCAGCTCTTTTTTGGCAAAACCAGCACTAAGGAGCCCTTACCAGCCTGGCTGCCCCTCTGCAGTGCCAGGACTGGCAGTGGCCCTGCCCTGCTCTGCATCGCTGGGCCCCGCATGGCACCTCCTCTCCCCCTCACGCTGCTGCTTTCCCACTGCACGCGGACATAACTGCGCTGGTCGCTGGATTCTGCCAGGATTTAACAACATCCAGGTGACCTTGAGCGGCCCAAGTGTCAACAGTCCACCTCCCACGAGCCAGGGGGATATGACACGGCCATCATGCCCCTCCCAGGCTGGCACCGAGCGCGGGGCGGTGGTGCTGTGGGCACAGATCCAGGGGTGGCACATGTGGGAGCAGCCTCGCTGCCCTCCCCCGAGCCACCTGCAGGGGATCAGCAGGTTATCACCCTTCACTCAGTCACAGGTGGGTTTGTTTTAGGGTTGCTCAGTGCTGCAAACACTGCTCAGCCATGGGGGTGAACGGCACCATCCCGCTGCGGGACCCACCGGCTCCTCGAGGGCTCGTGGTTCCATAGGGTTGTCCCAGGGTGCCAGGGGAGCTGGACATGGATGCACCCAGCAGGCAGCAGCTCTGGGGACAGGGAACAAGCAGGAGCCACCACAGCTGGGCTGTGAGTACCCCCTGGCAGCACCCCAGAGGCTCTGGATGAGCAGGGACACCCCGGGGAGGTGCAGGGATGGGGAGCAGGGGGCTGGAAGCGTCGTGCTGACTCCTCTGGAGTCACTGGGGCAGGGCTGGAGACCTGCTGGGGTGGGGAGACTGGAGCATTCGGCAGGACATGGACATGGCAGGGCAGCAGCTGCCTGGGGAGGGGGTGTTTGACTGCTTTATTGTGTCAGGGGTACACAGGGTTCCCCCAAAATGCTCCTTGAGCCCCAGCTGGCAGCAGGTGAGAGTGGCAGAGGAGCCAAACCGATGGCTGAACACGGGGGGCTGATTTTGGGCACCCAGCACCCACGGCAGCAGCACAGAGGGGACTGCGTGGTCCCTGGAGAGAGGCACGACTTGGCTGAAGGGACTCCCTGGAACCCTCTGCCCTTCCCCAAGCGCTGCCGCTGCTCTCCAGGTGTTCTGGAGCTGTGACAAGAGGGAAGGAGACACTGGCAGAGGTGCTGGCAGCCATGGGATGTGGGGATGGAAGCTGGAGCCCCCCTGCCCGGAGCAGCCGTGGGTTTGGGGGGATCTCAGGAGAGCAGGACGGGGCTGGCAGTGCAAAGTGAGGCAGCAAAGGATTACCCTCGGCTCCCACAGGGCACAGCTGCCGCTCCAACACAATCCCTTCAAACTGCATTAACCCCCGGGAAGCGGCTCCGCCGAGTGCAAGGCCTCGGGAAGGATCCCAGGGCCAGGCCTTGGGAAGGATCCAAGCCTCGGGAAGATCCTGCTTGGCACCTCCACCCCGCTGCCACGGCCGAGCCGGGGCGAAGCTCCCAGAGGCCTTGCAGGTTATTAATGATTGAATTAATTGAAGCATCCCGAGCATCCACAGGGGTTGGCAGCGCTGAGCCGGAGAGTGCCGGCTGTGCCCAGGGGTAAGACTGGGATCAGGGATCACACTCACACTCAGCCCGGCCCTCCCTGTCTGTGCCCACTCACGTGGGCTGCCCACGGCCACACGCGTGTGCAGGGATGTGCACCCACAGCACACACAGAGGGGCCTGTCTGTGCCCCCTCCCGGTGTTTCCATGCTCCTGCCTCCCTGGTTTGCACACACACACACACGTAAACACACACTGGCACACACAGGGACACATAATGCACACACAGCCCTGCATACAGACACTGACACACACTCACTCATTTACACACACAAACATTAATTCACGCAACCCGTTCTCGTCCCCGCAGCCCCGCCCCATCCCGCCCCCCATCCCGCCCCGTTCCCCCCGGTCCCGCCCGGTGCCGGCACTTTCGGTTTCCCCCTCGGCCATGGATCGGGAGGTGCTGGCCCTGGGCGAGCAGCTGGCGGCCGAGGCCACCTGCCCGGTGTGCCTGGAGCTGTTCGCGCAGCCCGTGCTCACCGAGTGCGGGCACAGCTTCTGCGAGCGCTGCCTGGGGGCCGTGCTGGGGCAGCCCCCGCGCCCCGCCGCCTGCCCGCAGTGCCGCGCCCCGGTGTCGCCGGGCTCGCTGCGCCCCAACCGCTCGCTGGGCGCCGTGGCGGGGCTGGCGGGGGCCCTGGAGGAGGCGGCGCGGCGGCCCCGCTGCCCCGAGCACGGCGAGCCCCTGGCGCTGTTCTGCGAGCCCTGCGCGGCCCCGCTGTGCGCGCTCTGCCGGGACGGGCCCGCGCACCGCCCGCACCGCGCCCGCGCCGCGCACGGCGCTGCCACGGACCTGCGGGTACGGGGCGGGATGGGATCGGGTTAGGCACGGGCTGTCCGGGACCTGCGGGGACGGGGCGGGATGGGATCGGGTTAGGCACGGGCTGTCCGGGACCTGCGGGGACGGGGCGGGATGGGATCGGGTTAGGCACGGGCTGTCCGGGACCTGCGGGTACGGGGCGGGATGGGATCGGGTTAGGCACGGGCTGTCCGGGACCTGCGGGGACGGGGCGGGATGGGATCGGGTTAGGCACGGACTGTCCGGGACCTGCGGGGACGGCACGGGATGGGGTCGGGCTGGGCACAGGCTGGGGGCTTCGCGGCTGCGGGTGGGGGGAGAAGGGCACGCGTCGGGGTCCCCTCCGGCCATGGGCTGGGGGCACCTCGGGTCACAGGTTGGGGTCCCCCTCAGGGCACAGGTCAGAGTCCCTTTGGGGCACAGGTTGAGGGCCCCTCCAAGGTGGGATGGGGTCCCATCCGGGCACACATCTGGGGTCCCTTCAGGGACAGGTTGGGGTCCCCTCTGAGTATGGGCTGGGGGCTCTCCTGGGCATGGATCTCGGTCTCCTCTGGGCACACACGTGGGGTCCCTTTCAGGGACAGTCTGGGGATGGCCTGGATGTGGGTCTCCTCCACACATAGGTGAGGCCCCCTCCAGCATCTGGGGTCCCTCCCAAACACAGGTCGGGGTCTCCTGAACACGGACTGGGGTCCCCTCAGGGCACAGTCTGCTTCCCCTGCATGCACAGGTTAGGGTGGGTCCCTGTCCAGCCACGGATCTGGGGCCTCATCCAGCTGCTGGCTGGGGTCCCTGTCTGGGTACAGGTTTGGGGTCCCCATCTGGCCGTGGGCTGGGGTCCCGTATCCCAGCCTGGGTGGGCTGCTGGTTTTCCCATGGCTCCCACTGCCCATTGCCTGCCCCCAGCCCTCCCAGGAGCACAGGTCCCTCTCCCCCCTCCCCGTATCCCCACACAGTCCCTTGTGCCCCATTCATCCCCAGCCAGGGTCTCCCCCCCAAAATGTAGAGTCCTGGCTCGCTGTGCTGCAGGGGATGGCTCAGAGGAGCACGAGGGATTTTTAATACTCCAGTGGATTTACAGAGCATGTCTGAGACACTGCTACTGTCAGTGCAAACCTCTTCCCACAAATCCCACTTCCAACACCAAAAGTTGTTTTTCCTAATTAAAAGAAAAAAAAAATCCAAAAAACCCAAACCACAAACTCCAGAGTTTCCACATGAAGCTATTCCAGAAATGCCTCTGGCCATAACAGCTGTGGATGGGGGAATCTCCCCAGCCTCACTAGTGTGTGCCTGGAGAGGTGGGTGCTGCCTCCGAGCTCAAAACCCACCCCCGGGCACCCAGGGGCCACCCCCAGTGACCCCACAGAGCAGGATTGTCCCCACAGGGGCTGCTTGGTGATATCATCTCCCTCCTGCAAATGTCGCTCCAAAATTGCCAAATCCACCTTTTTTTTTTTCCTCCCCATCCCAGGAGACACTCCAGAGCAACCTGGTTTTTCTGCAGAAAGCGAAGGAAGAATTAAAGTCCAAAGGAGAGCCAAAAAGTGATGAGCTGCTGGTGTGTGTTCCCCTCCATGCCCTGCACCCGCTCACCCAGCCCACCTTCCCGGGCATGTCCCATCTTTCTCTCCTTTTCCGTGACAACGTGCTTTTCTCCCTCCCTCTCTGACCATCCCATATCTCCTCCTTGGGTCTGTCAACATCTAGACTTGCCACCTCTCTCTCCATTCTTCCAGCTTTTCCCTCCAAAATCTCCTCTCCCTTTCCATGTGGCCCTTGCCCCTCTCCCAACACCCGTGCCCGTGAGGAGTCTGGGATGGCTCACGGCCTCCACGTGATGCCTTGCAGCATAGGGTGGCCTTGGAGGACGAGACGCTGCAGAACACCTTTGAGGATCTGGAGAAGTTCCTGCAGGAGCAGAAGAAGGCCCTGCTGGCCCAGCTTGGCCCAGTGTCCCAGGAGCTCGTCAAGAGATCCTCTGAATACAACTCCAGTGTTGCAGAGCGGAGATCGCTGCTGGACACGCTGATTGCGGACATCGAGAAGAAACGTGACCAGCCGGACGTGGAATTCCTCATGGTGAGGCTGCATCACCCCCCTGGGCACCATGACCCCGCGGTGAGGCTGGGGGCACCCGCCTGGCACCCTCCACATCCCGCTGCAGCCCGGAGCCTGGGCGTGGTGCCAGGCTGTGACACCGGCGTGGCTGCTGTGGGTCAGGGGCTGCAGCGTCCCCTGAGGGAAGGGGAGGGTTGGGATGAGGTGTGGAGCGACCCCCTCCCCGATCCCATCACCTGCTTCACACAGCAGCTGTAACTCCCCGCCCCTGGCACCACGACGGTTCTTGTCAGCATTGCCAGAGCTCTCCTGTGTGTTCTCTCTTCCAGGACGTTGGCAAAATCCTGAGCGGGTACGAAACGGGCTCGGCGTTGCTCTCCCCCCACACGGCTCTTTGGGCAGAGGTTTGGGAATGCTGCGGGAGCCGGGAGGGAGGTGGTTTGCCCTGCTGAGTGTTTGGGATTTAACCAGAGGCTGTTGCACCCCTCTTAAAGGCAGGGTTCCCGTGCTGGTAGCTGGGACACAGCTCCTGAGTTCTGTGGCTGGGGGGATTTCCCCGTTCCCCTCCTGGGTGCTGTGGTTGGGCTCAGAGCTGCTCTCTGTGTTGTCCCCCCCTCAGCTGTGAGGCAGCCAAGGCCCCGATCCCAGAGGCGGTTTCCCCGGAGCTGCAGAGGACTGTTGAGACCCTCTCCGAGACGTGCCAGCTGGTGCTGGGCACAGTGGCCAAATTCAAAGGTAAAGCACTGCTGGCTCCGTGCTGTGCTTCCCCTGGGCTTGGCTGGCAGCGGGAGATCCTCACTGCCTGGTGCCTCTGCTCTGGGGTTTGGGAGCAAAACACGCCTGTTCCACATGGGAACCATCTCCAAGAGAGACTTCACCGGAGCTTGGGGCTCTGAGAGCCCGTGTCTGGCTTGCTGTCCTGAAGAGGAGTGGGAAAGGTGCCACAGGAGGAGGACTCATGCATCTTCTTTTCCTTCTTCCAGAGAACCTGCTGAGCAAGATGGACAGGGAAAGGGGTAAGTTTCTGGAGCCGATGGGCACAAATGAGGGAGAAAAGCTTTCCAGGATGAGTTCCTCATGTCCTTGGCACAGAGATAGGCTCACACCACAACATCTAAAACCAGCGTCTGTCTGGAACTGTGTCCTGTTGTTTTGGCTAGGCCTGCTGTTACATTCCTGATCTGTCCCTGTGCCAGGCAGTGCCAGTGACACGAGCTGTGTCGTGCTGTGACCGGTTGAGCAGAGGGGCTGTACGTGTTTTCAGCTGGCATTTAGAAGTGCCCTCTCAGTTTTCAGGGTGAGGGACTTGAGCACAGGACGGTCGTGCCTCAGTTTCCCCCACGGTGTCCCCAGAGGACAGGGTTTAGCAGAGGGCCCGGGGTGGTGACACTGCGTGTGACA
>NW_020956417.1:15562-18336 GCF_003031625.1 Empidonax traillii
GTGCTGTGACCGGTTGAGCAGAGGGGCTGTACGTGTTTTCAGCTGGCATTTAGAAGTGCCCTCTCAGTTTTCAGGGTGAGGGACTTGAGCACAGGACGGTCGTGCCTCAGTTTCCCCCACGGTGTCCCCAGAGGACAGGGTTTAGCAGAGGGCCCGGGGTGGTGACACTGCGTGTGACACCTGTGTGGCCTCGTGGGATGGCCGCGGGATGGCAGCAGAACATCCCACACGCATGGGCGGCTCCAGCTCTGGAGGGAGGTTGCCTGGTTACTCGGCAGGGCAGCGTTAGGAGCTGGTTTTCCCTTCGGTGAGCACTTGTCTGCCTCGTCACAGGAGCAGGGACTGGCCTGGCAGCACTCCTGCCTGGATGACACCCACGGGATAACTGCTCCCCACCGCCAGCCTGGCTGTGGAGCCAGCAATGTCCAGCAGGTTTAGCAAAGTCCCCTGCAGGTGGGGACAGTGGCTCAGTCCTGCCTCACCCCTGGGTCCCAGAGGGGAGGGCAGGGAGGCTCCCGTGTCCTGTGCCCCCCGAGGGGGCTGCAGGAGTGCCCGCTGTGCCCCAGGAGCAGGGGAGGGAGAGGTGCTGGTTCTCTCCTCAGCGAGCACAGACTGACCTTTCTCTCTGTCGTCCCTTAGAGAAGGTGACTCTGGACCCAGAGACGGCGAATCCTTTCCTGATCCTCTCTGCAGACCACAGAACCGTGCGCCTGGCAAAGGGATTCCAGATCCTCCCCCCAGATATAGACACCCCCCAGAGATTCATGGGCAGCGTCAGCGTGCTGGGCTCCCAAGGGTTCACGGCTGGGAGGCATTACTGGGAGCTGGAGGTGGGGGGGGGGGACAGCTGGGCCGTGGGGGTGGCCCTGGAGTCCGTGCAGAGGAAGGACTCGCTCAGCATGGCCCTGGGCAAGATCTGGGCCCTGCGGCTGGGCTGGGATGGCCAGTACACGGCGCTCCACGGGTTACCCGCCCAGCTGGTGCTGGAGGAAACCCCCCGGAGAATCAGGGTCCACCTGGACTATGAAGGGGGCCAAGTGACCTTCTACAACGCAGAGAAGATGGTGCAGATCTTGCAGTTCAAGACCTCCTTCACCGAGAGGGTCTTCCCGTATTTTTGGCTGTGGTCAGCAGCAACCTTCATCCGCCTGTGTGACTGATGGGCTGGGGTGCCTCCCAGTGCCTGGCCGTGCCCTTGGCTGGCTGAGCGGGCAGGAAGCGTGGCAGTGACACAGCACCGTGCTGCAAACTCACCACAGCTCTGCACGGTGCTGCATCTCCTCCTTCCGAGTCCTTTGGAGCATTAAAGGTGTGCTGTGCTGCCTGGGGGTGTCTGCATGCTGGTGTCCTGGCTGGATCCCATGGTGACAGCAGGGAAGGCTCTGATTGCCCATGCGGGTTTTTAGCAGCGCTGCATGGCTTGTGGCATGGCTTGGTGCGGGGTGATGTGTTGCAGGGTGCAGCCACCCCACACCCAGGAAGTCAGGGTGGAGACACGACCTGATAGTGGCGGCTGAAAACCCCTGTAAAAACGGTTTCTAGAGAGGAAAATGCTCAGGGAGGGGGCAGGGCAGACTGGAGAGCTGGACTGAGCACACAGCCAGAACCTCTCGAGGCCGGGAGAGCAGCAGGAGTGGGATGGGGATCTGTGAGATCCTGGGTGGTCAGGGCACGAGCAAACACCACGCTGTGTAATCCAGGAACTGGGAACATCGTGTGCCTGGTGGACGACAGGGCCTGGGCAGAGGAGTGGGATCTCCTGGATCCAACATGATCCATGTGTGTCTATTTTTAAGGCAAATGGTACTTTGGGTAAATGCCATGCTCACTTTTGCCCTTTCCCCCTCTTTTTTTTTCTTATTTTTCCCCCTTTCCCTCAGTCCCAGGGCAGGCCCAGACAGGCCCAGGCAATGGCTCTGCTGTAAAGCCGGGGGTGTGTCCATTTTTAAGGCAAATGACAACACTTGGGTAAACCCAACTCTCCCTTTCACCCTTTCCCGTCCCCATTTTTTCCATATTTCCCCCCCTTCCTCTCAGCCCAGGACAAGCCAAGGCAATGGCTCTGCCGTAAAGCTGGGTGTGTGTCCATTTTTAAGGCAAACGGCAACACTCTCGCCCTTCTTCCCCTCATTTTTCCCAGTTTTCCCGCCCCTTCCCCTCACATCTGCGGCTGAAGGGACGCAGCCGGAAACATGGCGGCAAAGCGGCGCCTCAGCGAGACCGAGGACTACATTTCCCAGCGGGCAACGCGCAGGGCGACAACGCGTCCCGACCCTTGGGGATGCCGGGGAATGTAGTCCCGCCTCCACCCCGGCTGTCCCGCCCTCCCATTGGCCCGGGGACACGTCGATCACGGGCGGTGGGCGGGGCTCGCCCCCAGCTCGGCCGTTCCTACTGGTGGGAGCGCGCGCGGTGGGAGGGGGGGTTTGAAAAAAAACAACCCGCCCCCCCTCGCGCGCCGCGCGCTGATTGGCTGAGCCGCCGTTTGGCGCCAGCTTCGGAGAGGCCGACGGGTACCGGCTGGGGCCAAAGCGCCGCGGCGGCCGCGCTGACGGGAGCGCTGCGCTGCCCTCTCCGCTGCCCGGTCCCGGTGCCGCTCCCGTGGATCTCGCCCCCATGGATCTCGCCCCCGCCGCCCTCCGCCGCCGCCGCCTCTCGCTCGCCTCCCCGGCCTCCCCCGCCTCGCCCGCCGTGGTCAAGGCGCTCTTCCAGGACGAGCTCTCGCCCGTCTCCGACCTCCGCCTCAGCATGGAGCAGCTGGGGCGCGGGTGAGT
>NW_020956417.1:19313-49667 GCF_003031625.1 Empidonax traillii
CCCAAAACCCCTTCAGGGATGTCCTTTACCCTCCCAAATCCCAACTGCGAGGCCTCGAGGGATTGGAATTCGTCTCCTTCCCTCTCCTTCCAAGACCAAGGCCTCGGAGAGCTCATCCACCCTCCCCCCCCAAAAAAAAGAAAAAAAAAAGCGAGGCCTCGTGGATTTCTCCTTCTCTTTCCTCCCCACCCCCGAGCCCTCCAGCCCCTCTTTTCCCACCCCAAAAAGAGGCCTGGAGGAGCTGTTTGTCCCCGCTCCCCACCCGCGAGGCCTCGAGGACTTTTATCCCCCTCACACCCGGAAAACTTCCATGATTCCCTAAACACCCCCCCTGCCCCATTCCCGATGCCTCCCCCTTCCCCCATCCCGCATGGATCCAGCGCCCTGGGCCACCTTCCCCCTCCTGTGTCCCACCCCTGGCTCTGCCCTGGGCATCCCCCTCCCTCTCCTATTCCCAGAACTCCAGCCATGCCGTTGCTCTGTCCAGTTTTGCTCTTCCTGGTCTTTTTTAACCCCGTTGTTCCCTCCTGAGTGGCTCCTGCTTTGCCCTGGCCCGCTCTGCTCTCGATGAACCCTCCTGGTTTTGTGTTTGTTGATTTTTCCATCGTTCTCATTTTCTGCAATCGCCTGCTTTAGGATCCTTCCCTCCTTCAGATTCCTGGGATTCCTGTAAGCCCTTGGCAGTCCCCTCCACGTAAATTAATCAAGTAGCTTTTCTTTTATTTAAGTGAGCCTCCATATGATTTTTGTTATCTCCCAGTGCTGGGCTTTAGGGGATGCAACAAAATGTGGGAGGCAACTCCTTATAGAAATGGTTTTGAATTAGGAGTTTGGCATTTTTTCCTTGGCAAAATGTGAATCAAAGGAGTGGCTGCCAGAGGGAGGGTTGCACTTCCAGCTGGGCTCTCTGAGAGAACTCCCTGGAGTGTGGTTTGGGAGGTGCTGATGTGATTTCAGGCACCAAAAACCAGAAGTTTCATGGCCAAGTCTGTAATTTTGAGGTATCAAAACCTTCATTTGTGAGGGCACAGGCCCAGGGCATGCTCTAAAAGAACACTGAACCCCCCAGAGTTGGTGTGAATGGAGAAATGGTCGGTGTGAGGAGACCAGGGAGGCAAGCAGGATAACTGCTGTGTTAAAATGACACTTCCCCTGTTTCAGAAGCCAAATTTGTAATGTTTCCAAACCCAAACCGTGAATCTTCAGGCCCTGTGGGTGTTGGGTCTGATCCAGCAGTGACATTGTCCCTGTTCTCAGCAGCACCCAGAGCTCAGGACAGTGCTCTGCAGGTTCTCCAAGAGGGAATCCCCTCACCTGGCTGATGATAAAGGTTCCAGGCTGTATTTGTTGCCTCAAAGAGCTTTTAAACCAAATCCCAAAACTTCCCTTTGCAGGCAGCGTGAGAACACGGAGCAGGACCCGGGGAACAAGAACGGCCTGCAAAGATCTGCATCCTCGGAATCCACAGACTCAGGTACGGCCTTCCCAGTTAATAATTAATAATTAAGGGTTGAAAAGCAACGTGGCTCTCCACGGCTCCCACTGCAAGCAGCTGCCAGGGCTTGGATGGAGAGCCTTCCCTGCCTGCAGTCCCACCATTCCTGGGGTGGCTCCTGGATGCTGGTGTGGAAAACAGGGAGAAGGTGCTGGGATCCCATCTCTGAATGGGATCTCCTGGAGCTCCTGCCCTCTGGAGAGAAAACACCACCAGTTTTCTCTGTCTTAAACCCAAACTGGGCCAACCTTGTGCTTTGGGGTTTCTGGTGTTTCTTCTGCTAACAGGAGCTGATTGTTTATCTGAAACACTTCAGTTCTGATACCTGCCTAGAAAGATTTCCTGTTTTTCAGATGAGAAACTTTATCAGTGAAAATGAAACGAGCTCTTACCCTGTAACTTGCATACTCAGAGAAGCTCTGGCACCTCACTGCTCCAGCTCAGGGAAATCAGTGTTTCCACCTGAATTTGTGGCCCACTTTGAAGGCACTTTTGGTCTAGAAAATAACTTGATGAACTTCTAAAATGAAAGTCCAGCTCACAGAGCAGGATAGAACAACCAACCTTGTTAAATTCTCACTCTCTCCAGCTCCTCAGGAATCTGTGTCTGAGTAACTTTGCAGCTCCACAGCATTTTAGTTCAGAACAAATGCAGTGTTCTGCTTGGTTTGTTCTTATGAAGTGCTTCCTGTTCTTTCTAGTACTTTAAGAAGGGCCTTTTGACTTGTTTTTTTGGAATGAGCCCAGAATTTCCTTCTGGAGAGAGGTGTAACTTAAAACATGGCTTAGGGAAAAAAAAAAAAAAAAAAAACACACCAACCTAAAGGACTAAACTGTTTGTTTATTAAGGTGTGTGGGAGAGAATAAGCCAAGAGTATTCCATGTGGCAGTCTAGGCAGGGCTAGGGTGGTTTGTTTTTTTTTTTAATTACTCCTGGTTTTCCCCAAGCACTTGATTATCCATGTCCAAATCCAACCTTATGGAGTGTCTGTAACCCTTATTTGGAGGTGAGGCTGCAGGTGGGACTTCCCACACGAGTTCCCCGGGTCCTTCTGTGGGAATGAGTGGCAGTGTCCAGTATTCCATGTTTCCTGGGTACTGATCACCAGGAATTCTGTGTGTGCTCTGCAGGTTTGGCCTTGGATTCACCGGGCCCTGCGAGCTCCGGCGACACCGTGGAGGACACGTATGTAACCACCACGTGTTACACCTGACTTGGGCACATTGCATCACTGACACATGGGGCTTGGTGGGGCTTCTTCCTTTCCTGGCACATGTGGGCTCTTCCCTCGTGAGCTTCTCATGTGCTCCAGAGCTGGGGGTGCTGGGAAGGGTCCTGCCTGTGTCCCAGGGCACCGAGGGGTCGGCTCTGAGTTCACACCTCACCAGGAGTTCTGAGGCTGCACCAGCTTGCATCTAAATTGCACTTTCCAACACTTAAATTGTGCTTTTCTGTGCCTTGACTGGTCACAGATTTCCAGAATCACTGAAGTTGGAAAAGACCTCTAAGATCATCAGGTCCAACCTTTGACCCATCACTGCCTTGTCAGCTAGAACTGATGCCAAGCAGTTGCTCTGAGCTTTGAGCTTGCCACTCCCTAGTCTGTTCCCAGGGATGGGGACAGATGCCCTTAGTCCCTGATTTACCAAGCTCTTCCTCCTTCAGCCTCACTTCTTGTCTGAACAGTGCTGGAAAGAATTTAGGGGAAGGAGGGGAGAAGGAGCCAGTGAGTGTTTCAAAAATTAGGCTGGGATAAGCTGGCTATAAATAGGGTTTGGGAAAGACAAGTGTCATTAAGAAGCAGGTTGCCCAGAGCAACTGTGGCTGCCCCATCCCTGGAAGTGTCCAAGGCCAGGTTGGACAAGGGCTTGGAGCAACCTGGGCTGATGGAAGGTGTTCCTGCCCATGGCAGGGGGTGGGAATGGATGATCCTTAAGATCCCTTCCAACCCAAACCATCCTGGGATTCTGTGCTGGCTTGTGCTTGGCATAACCCTTAAATATAGGGCTGACTTTTAATGTGCATCTCTCTTGCTTTTAGGTTTGAGAAAGCAATTCTCAAATCCAGCAGACTGAAGTGAGTATAATGCTGTTTTAAACTCTTAGTGTCTGCTGTAGCTTATGGAGTTGGGGGGGTTGGGTTTTAATCATGTCTTTTAAAGAAAATGTTGCAATAAATCTCTGTTCTTTCTCATTGCAGCCTTCGAATACCTTTCAGGAGAATACACTCCCTGCCAGTAAGTGAGAGTGGTACTGATGCTCTGTAAATGCTGTAGGATTTAACATGTTCCTGGTTGAATACACTGCCTAACTTGTTCATTTTCTGGCTGCAAAGCCAGCTGCTGAGGGTGCTTAATGCAAACTGTCAGAACTGCAGCTGGTACATTTTAAATCTCACTTGAGTTCCCGTGAAACCTCCGTGACGTGGCTCCATCGCTGCTGCAGTGGAAGCGTTTCGGTGCCTGTGCCGAGATGTCAGCAAAGTTTCCTTTGCACAAATTCACAGCCAGAGACTTTACAGTCTTTAATAACCCCTTCTGTGCTTGAAATGTGGCTGGTACATGATGCTGAACTGGTGCTTTTGTGTGATCATTGTAGCAAAATCTGCTGGGATCCAGCCCTGCCCTGAAGAGAAACCACTCTGATTCTCTGGACAGCGATGCTTTTCAGCCATTGGCACAAGATGAAAATAAGGAGAATGTAAGTGATCAGAGAGGAATAAAAATTGGGAAGACTTTGAATGTGCAGCTCTACCACTAACCCTGACTCCTTTTTGGCTGTGGCAAGGGAGGAGGTTATTCTCTCTGCTTGCTCTAAAGAATTCCAAGGGCTGCCTCCAGGAAGCTGTTTAGGTAGATTGACCCATCTCTTCCCGCTGCTGCCATGGATTCCTCATGGAATCAGTGCCTTTGGCTGCTGGGAATCCCATGAGTGGGACTCTGACAGGTCTGCAGGAGAGGGCACAGCTTTGGCTGCCTTCAAAAATGATGTATTTTGGAGAGAAGTTGACTAACAGGGATAGAAAAGCCTTCACCCTGTAGGCAATGTCAGGAGCATAAATTTTGGATTATGTTAAATGAAACACTTGTAACATCTTTCATTTGAAAACATTCACCTTCAAACCATTCCTGTTGGCAGCAGGGAGCTTAAATCCAGAATGTCAGGTAGTTTTAAAAAAAAAAACCCATAAGGATAAAATGATCCAAGCAACTCACACAGTTTGTCATTTTGGTAAAATGATTGTTTTCCTCCTTTTGAATTCAGGAGTCATTTGAGTTTAAGAAGCCAACCAAACCAGCTTCTCGGTGCTTCCGTGATGGAAGGGCTGGGGCAAGGCAGAATTCATCTCCAGCTCAGATTGTAAGTTCTTGTGAACTAATTCTCACCTAATTCTTTGCTGCCCACTCTCTGGGAGGAAGAAAAATTGCATTAGGGTTCAAAGGCGGTGCTGTCAGTCACCACTGCTCAGGTGCCAAATGGAAAGGGCTTATTTATCTGCCAGATAAAATTTTTCTCTCCTCTGAGATGGTCAGAAATTTGAAATGTGGATTGTTCTGGGAAGGATGAGTCAGTGCAGAGCTGAGGTTCTGCTGCAGTAACTGAAGGGAGTGTGGGCTCTGATGTGGAATTGGAAGTGATTTCACTATCACTTCTGTTGAGGCTGATGCTTTTGGAACAACAACTGTGCAGAAAAAGCTGGATTTTTGTGTCCAGATGTGACACCCAGGGAGAAAATGTGACCTTATTTGTAGGAAAAGCAGCTGAAAAATCATGATGGGTCCTTGCACAGAAACAGGGCTGGGGGCCCAGTCTTGTCTCCACTCCTTGAGTCTGGCAGCCCTTCATCCTGCCCTGCTGCTCTCTGTCCTGTGTGCTCCACGGGGAGGAGCAGCCACGGTGTTCCCTGTGGTGCAGGAAGGTCCTGGCATCAGCTCAGGGAGGAGAAGGAATGTTGTTAAAATTAAAACTGTCTTCCCTCAGATTCCCATGGATGAAACACCCTCGGGGGAGCAGGAGAACTACAGGCCAGCCTTCCTGCAGCAGCATTCCCTGACCTCCTCGGAAAGCGAGGACGACGATGGGTTCCTGGAGCTGCTGGATGACCAGGATTTGAAGGTATGTGCAAAGGGGATGGGATGGAGATCCCAAATACAGTTCTGCCTGCTGCTGCTTTATGTGTCTGTGGTGCAGGTGTCTTCTGGCACAAGTGGGTGTGCTCAGTCAAGCTGCAATAGGTTTAGGGAATCGTGGAATGCCAGAGGGGTTTGGGTTGGAAGGAACCTCAAAGAACATCCAGTTCCAGCCCCCTGCCATGTGCAGGGACACCTCCCTCTAGGAGATGAGTTATCATCATCTTTTTCAACTCACACTGTGGTATCTCTTATCTTACAAGTGCTCTTTCCTAGTGCAGACAGTGGGATTTGTTTGGTGTGTGAACAAGGAAGTTATTTTTAGCTGGAGAACTGCATTACGAGAGAGAATTATCGGAACAGTTGGCATTTTTCTTTAGAAAACTTGCTGGAAAGCTCAGAGGTGGTGTTTGCCTTGGAGCCACTTAAATAGAAGACTGTTTCCAACTGAGCTGGAGATGCTTAAAGCTCTGGAGGATCATCACCTGCTGATATGTCGATGAACTGACATAACTCCAGCCCGTCTCAGCTCGGGTCTGTGGTTTCACTGAGCACTGGCCTGATGACAGAGTTAAACTCCTGAAGCTGCTGTGGCAGCTGAGCCCAGCTGGAATGCTCGCCCTAGCCGTGCAGGAGCTGTGTTTACAGCCCGTGGGGCAGCAGGTGGGGTGACCCTGGTTTCCCCCCTCAGAACGACGAGGAGGTGCCGTCGGACGTGGCGAGCCTCTGGACCGCGCCGCTGGTCACCAGGAGAGCGGACAGTCGGGTGAGTGTCACAGCACAGAGACCGGCCTTTGTCCTGGCACTGCCACTGCTGGCACGAGCGAGCCCTGCTGCCAACTGTATCCCTAAGGACAACAGCAAAACAAGCCTGGCATAACCCCTGGCAGTGCTGCCTTATCTCTGAAAGCTCTTTGCCTGCAAGACTTGGTCGGTGTGGAACGTTTATGGGCATTGCGTTTCTTTTTACGCTTCACAAACTGTGAGGAGATCTTGACTTCCCTTATCAGAATCTTGTTGGCATAGCTGGATTTCACCCTGCACAGGCTCACCTGGAATGCTGATCCCCTGATAAGAGACTGGGAAGGGAGTTTAGGCTCCAGTAAAAAAGCTCCTTGATCTGCTGATAGATTGGCTGCAAATTGGTGTAGAGCACTTCATCTTGGCTCCAAGCTCCCCCAGTCCCCCCAGTAGCAAGTGTTACCGGAAATGCAAAGCCTCAATAATTCCAATCACCATCCTGCAGTTGCTGTGCAGTGGTGGTGTCCTAAACAAGGCAAAATCTGTAACAATCTGTAATCTCGAGGCTTGTTTGTTTCCCAAGCTAAAGCTTTGCTGGACGACTCAACTCCTCTCCTTCCTCACAGGCCAAACGGTGCCGCTTGTTTGGCTCTTCATCCGTGTCCAGCATTGCAGGAAGAACCACCCAGAAGAGGATGGAGAGATCCCAGGAGGAGAATTCCCCAGGGAAAAGCAAGAAGAGGAAAAGCCTGCCTGGAACTTGTGAGGACCCAACGGTGGGTGACTCCACATCCAGTTTGCAACAGGGAACTGGCTGGGGGAGAACTGATATTGGTGTCTGGGTTATGAAGGTCAGCAGGAGCTTTTTTGGATGAAAAGTGAGATTTTGGGGGAGCTGGGGCACTGCTTGCGTATCCTGAAGCTGAGCTTTGCCCCAGAACAGCAGGGAAGCTGAGGAGTCGGAATTCAGAGCTCTGGAGTAAAGTCTGAGTTCTCTGTTGTGGGAAACAGGGAATGGGATGTGTCTGCAGCCAGTGCTGATCTCTAACCTGTGTCCTGCAGAGTCTGAAGCTGGTGAGGACCCAACCCTCCACAGCAGAGATTGAGAGCATTTTGGACAGTGACCAGAGAGACCTGATTGGGGACTTCTCCAAGGTAATGCAAGGGATTCCACGGCCAGGGGTTTGCTGGAGTGTCCCCATGGCCTCTCCTGGTGGGGATATCTCAAACCAGCCCTGTAAAGCCCCTCCCTTTACAGGGGCTTTGCTGCTGCTACATAAATCTTGCTTGGTTGGACTTGGTGATCTTGGGGGTCTTCTCCAACCTTAACCATTCTATGATCCTCAAACAATGAGGAGAGGCTGTCGGTGAGAAGGGACAGGTTAGACACAAAGTGATTAATTTGTGGTGTAAGACCCACAAAACCCCTGTAGTGTAGGAGCCAAAAAATTAAATTCTGTCCCTGACTTTGGAAGTCTTAGTTTTAACTCCTGAAGAGATTCTTGTCAGCAAAGTATCTGTCAAGAGAATGAACTGCTGGGTGCTGTGACTCACATCTGGATTTTCTCCGTCCTGTCTTAGAGTTATTTACTTGACACTGTTGATGGGAAACATCAGGATTTAAAATACATCGACTCAGAAATGGTGAGTGCTCCAAGGAGAGGCAGAAACATTCCTTACTGGGAGTTAGGGGACAACACAAAAACATCTTGAAACAACTGAACTCTTTTTTTTTTTTATTTTTGTGGGTTCTTTTCTCAGATTGTGTCTGTGCTGACTGGGAAGTTTGAGAGCTTCATCAAGCAGTGTGTGATAATGGACTGCAGATACCCCTACGAGTATGAAGGAGGGCACATCAAGGTATGTTGACCCTGTAAGAGCAACCCAGAGGGGTCTGAAGTTGCAGTATGGGGTCACTTGGCCCCCCATGGGGCTGACTTCTATCCAAGGCCATGTGGATTTGTTATTCCTGAGGTGCCCCACTGGGGTCCTGTCACACCCACCCACTCCCTGGATCTTGGACACTGAGCTCACACTTGGCTCATGAAGTGCCTTTTCCTCTCAGAGGGGAGTGTTCTGCCCTCCTTAAGCACAGGAGGGGACCTGTGTGGCCATCAGGGAGGTGTTTCCAGAGGGAGGGTGTAAGACACTCCATGTGCAACACCCTGGTATCCAGGGAAGCTACGACTGGAATATTAAACTTCATTTAAAGCACAGACTTCAAAGAACAAAGGGCTGTGCAAAACATAACCAGGAACAGATCACCCAGAGAGGATGTGGCCTTAGAGCCCCTTCCAATGCCTAAAGGGGCTCCAGGAGAACTGGAGAGGGACTGGGGACAAGGCATGGAGGGACAGGACACAGGGAATGGCTTCCCACTGCCAGAGGGCAGGGAGAGATGGGATATTGGGAAGGAATTCCTGGCTAGGAGGGTGGGCAGGCCCTGGCACAGGTTGCCCAGAGAAGCTGTGGCTGCCCCTGGATCCCTGGGAGTGTCCAAGGCCAGGTTGGATCAACCTGGGACAGGGGAAGATGTCCCTGCTCATGGCAGGGGGTGGCACTGGATGATCCTGAAGGTCCCTTCCAACCCAAAACCACTCTGGGATTCTGTAGCTGATCCTGAACATTGCTGCTTGATCAAAGACCGTCCCAAAGACATGGGATGAGGAGGGAAATCCAAGGAGCCACAGCCTCCAGGTGCTGAATTGTCCACCTGAACCGGGTCTTGGTCACCCAGAGCCAGTCCCGGACTCTGTGGTGCCCTGGTGGGGTTTGGGGCTGTGTTGAGGGAGGGTTCCAGAGCTGCTCCAACAAACCAAGGTGAGGAAGCTGCTCTCAAGGAAGCGGGATGAGTTTGTTCCGCTCCCCCTGCCCTTACAGGGTGCCATAAACCTGCACATGGAGGAGGACGTGGAGAATTACCTGCTGAAGCAGCCGATCGAGCCGGCAGAGAACAAGCGGGTCATCGTGGTGTTCTACTGCGAGTTCTCCTCGGAGCGGGGCCCTCGCATGTGAGTCCCCACGCCCTGCAGAGGGACCTGGGCGGTGCTGGGAGCGCAGCTGGGGGGTGGCACCACCGGCACACGGGGATTGTCACCTGGCAGGGCGGTGGCACAGCCCGTGGTGGGAGCAGCCGCGCTGGGCTCTGCTGGAGCGCTGGGATGTTCAGGGGGAAAGGGGAGAACCCACTTCACTGTGGCCGTGTGGGTCCTCAGCCCTTCCTGAGAGGCAGCAGCAGACTGCTGGGATCCCAGGGATGGGGAGAGCTGGCTTTGGGAATTCTGTGGAATGCAGGGTTTAACGGGACCTCCCCGCTGCAGGTGCCGGTTCGTGCGGGAGCAGGACAGGCTGAGCAACGAGTACCCCAGCCTGCACTACCCAGAGCTCTACGTGCTCAAGGGGGGCTACAAGGATTTCTTCTCCAGGTGCAGGGTAAGGAACTTCCCCCCAGACTGTGGATTCCCATCCCTGGGAGTGTTCAGGGCTTGGAGCAGCCCCATCTAGCAGAAGGTGTCCCTGCCCATGGCAGGGGGTGCAACAAGATCTTGAAGGTCCTTTCCGACCCAAACCACCCCGTGATTGTTCTGTGATCTCTTTCACACTCAGAGGAGAAGCGGTAGATAAGTATTATTAATTTATTCATACTCAGACATGTCACTGGGCCAGAGTGGTTTGGCTGGGGTGGCTTTTCTGCTCTCAGTGCTCTGTTCCCAGAGCGGCTCAGGTTTGGCTCTCTCAGCCTGTTCCTTCCCTCAGAGCTGTTTTCCTGTCGTGGCTGAAAGGTTTTTCCACTTGTCTCAGAGGTAAAATAGAAAAGTGGTTTCTGCCCTTTTAGAACAAACTGTCACTGAGGGAAGGGATTTAAGGCTGCTCAACCTGCACAGAGCAGGGGAGAAGACAAGGCTTGGCAGTAATTGCTGGAGAACAAATGGAAACCTCAGGTCTCCTCCAGTCCTGAAACAGCAAAATTGGAAACCTGAGCTCCGAGTTTTCAGCCTCTGATTCAGAAAAAGAAATTAAAGAACACCCCGCAGCTCTTCTCAGCACTTTGAGGGTGGGATGTCTCCTGTCACTTGGCTTTTGCTCCTGCAGCATTTCCATGGCTGGACTCTCTCCAGTGCTCCTGGCACAAACAGGCCGTGGCCTGACTGTCACCTCAGTCCCTCACACTTCAGAGTATCCCTTAGATTGCCTTCCTGGTGTGTTTTCAGGGAGATATCTGGCCTGTCCATGGCCAGCTGGATGGGGTTGTCAGCTCCTTCCTGCTGGGATGTCGGGCCCAGTGGGAGATGCTGGTGTTGGTGGCACTGGGTGCTGCCCAGTTGGGCTCTCCCTGCGGTCTGCTGGCTGCCCTGGGGTGGTGGACAGGTGGGATTTGTGCTGTCCCTGTGGCTTTTGGGCTGTCCCTGTCCCGGGGAGGAGTGGCCGAGGCCTCAAGGTGGCAGCACGGAACAGCCGATGGGGCTGCGATCCCGAGGCACGGAGAGAGCCTGCCCGTCCTGCCTTCCAGGGTGAGCACCAGGGAGACTCAGCCTGCCAGAAAATGTGGGATTGAGAGCCCCGGACCCAGGGTTTGGTAGCTGGGATCTGAATATCCCCGGGCTCTGAGTGTCTGGTGTGGAGCAGGGGGGTCTGTCCCTGTGTTTGTGCCATGGGTGGTGGTTCCAGTGGCTGCTGCCAGGCTGTGCCAGTGGGATCCTCACCCCTGTGGCACCGAGGTGACAGCAGCTCCTGTGTCCCCAGAGCTTCTGCGAGCCCCAGAGCTACCGCCCGATGCACCACAAGGACTTTAAGGAGGACCTGAAGAGGTTCCGCACCAAGAGCCGGACCTGGGCCGGGGAGAAGAGCAAGAGGGAGATGTACAGTCGCCTGAAGAAGCTCTGAGGGCTGCAGGGACCCAGCACGGACTGTCCAGCGTGGGGGGCCTGCCCTGCCTCTCTCTTCCCTCTGTTTGCTCCCTGGGAACTCCTGGAACTCGGGGCTCCGGGCCCGGCTCCGGCCGGGAGCTGCCTTTGGTTATTTTTGTTACATTGCTTGGTGAAAAATGGCTTCTTGTGTTCTGTGCCTCCCCCAGAGCGCCCGGGGAGGGGTGGGGAGACCCCCGTGGGGCTGTGCTGGGGCCTGGGGCAGCAGTGTTGAGGGGGTTTTAGTGCCTGTTGTTTTTTTTAACTACTCGATTTTATTTAAATACAGTCAAATGAAGCCAGTGCTGCTGCGGTTGGATCATCTGGGGTCTACTTAAACCTGCTCTCTGCCCCAGGGCATCCTGCTGGTGGAGGGGTGGGGGGCTAATTATTGTACTCAGCTGCAGCTTTGGTTCCATGTAGTGTTTGTGGTGAAGGAAAATGGGAAATGTCCCGTTACAGCTCGAGGTTCCCACCTCTGAGCCTTTGAAAGCCCATCTGAGAGGAATTGCCTGTTCATAAATATCATGTTCACCTCGTTTACTTCAGGTTGTTTTATTTCATAGTCTCTTTCTGTAGCTTTAGAGGAGTTGGTGTTTTAAAGGAGGGAGGATTTCTGGGGGCTGGGGAGGGGGGGGTCAGCAGTGGGGTGATCCCAGGAGCACCGGGGAGCAAAGCTGTGGATTTTCTGTCGCCGCTGCCTCCCAGGGTGTGAGTTGTTATCCTGAAACATTCCCAGAACAGAGTGTGTGGGGAATCCTGGGAGGCTGCTCCCACACCTGAGGGTGACTGTGGCCACTTCTCCCTCTGCCAGGAAAGGCAGGAAGTAAATTAATCCCTGAAGGAAGAGGAACTTCCTCGGCAGCCTTGGGCCCTGCAGCTGAGGAAGTTCTGCTGTGCCAGCCCCAAAATTGCTTGGCTGCTGATTTTTGGGGTCACATCAGCCCCTCCTCTTCAGTCCTGCAGCAGCCCAGGGATTTTGGGGTGTGATGGTGCTGGGGCTCATCTTCCTCATGCACCAACTTCCTGGAGAAACTGGTGCTCCCTGGAAGCGTCAGGGGCCTGGGAAGCTCCCAGCTCTCCTCTCGTGTCCTGTTTGTATCCATGTCAAAAAATATTGAAATGGAGGTGCCTTATGTGGAGTTCTGACTTGCTTTTACTGAAAATCTGTTTCTTAAAATGAGTTGTTAATCCCCTTGAGAAGGAAAAAGGATAGACTTGGAGTTCTTTCTAGTTTAAAAAAAAATAAATTGGAATCTGCTGTTTTCCCTCAAAGCTGAAGCCCTTGAAGGGGGAGATGAGGAAATGCTAAATCAGACATGGTGGTTACAAATTTCTCCCCTGGGGAAATCTGGGAGGGCTGATCTCCTGAGTGGGGTTTGTGGAGTGGGAGGAGGCCACGGGCAGTGACCTGAGTGACCATTGCATCAATCCAGGCCGTGCAGCTGCCCCTCCCCTGGACCTGCTCAGCATCCCAAACCTCCTGATGTTCAGATGACTGGAGCCCTGCAGGGGTGGAAATGACCCCCCTGGTGTCAGAGCCCACCTTGCTCCGTGTGCCCCGAGGCCTGAGGTGGGAAGGGGCTGTTCCAGGCAGGATCTGCACTGCGTCATCCCAGAACTTAATAGGTTGCTGTGGGCAAAGGGAATAAGGTCCTAAAACCCTAAACAGTTTGAATCCAGCTGTTCCTGCAGCCAAGGCTCTGGTGAAGCTGCGCTGTGTCACTGTGATGTCAGAGCAAGCCCAGGGTGGCAGCTGCTGCTTTTTGTGTCCTGTGTCTTTGCTTGTTGCTTGCAGGACAAACACTGCCAGAGAAGCTGTGGCTGCCCCTTCCCTGGAAGTGTCCAAGGCCAGGTTGGAGCACCCTGGGCTGGTGGAAGGTGTCCCTGCCCACGGCAGGGGGTGGCACTGGATGAGCTTTGAGATCCCTTCTGGCATTCTGTGAACTCCAGGGCTGCAGCCACCTGAATGTCAAAGCTGGGCACTCCCATCATCCCATGGTCATCGTGGAGTCTCAGCTCGCTTTTGGAGGAGGGTCCTGCCTGTGCTGGAGGCTTTCCCAGGGCTGGGAAGAGCTGCAGCAGAGCGTGGGGGTGATGAGCAGGTGGCCAACAACGGGGTCAGCATTAAAAGCTTCCCTGAAAACACAGCAATGTGACTCCAAATCCACGGGAGGCTCAAGCAGAGAACTGGGTGGGGTTTTTTTTTTCCCTTCCCTCCATCTGTCATCCTTAAAACTCATTCTGAAAGCAGCTTAAACCGCCATCAGCTCCGACCACCAGCTCCTGAACGGCGCAAAGGTTGCCGCTTCCTCGCACGTTGTGTTACCTTTGGTGGCCTAAAGGGACTCTTGTGCTCTGTCTTTTGTGGCATTTGGGGCTAATAAAGGCCAGCTGCAAAGGGCCAGCTGCCCTGCTGTGCCAGCAGCTCCTGGATCCCTTGGATTCCCCTGGGAGCTGGCAGTGGGTGTGGGACATCCCTTCGGTGCTGCCATAACCAGCCACTTCCCTGCTTTTCACTCCTTTTGCAGCTTTTCAAACAAATCTGCCTCTGCCTTTCTGCCTCCTCTGTTTCCTTTGTGTGACAGCTCTTCCCATGTCCCTTGGAGCCTGTTCCTCCACCCTGGCTCCTGCCACCGACAGCTCCACTCCCTCCGTGCCCGTGGCTGCTAATCAGCTCAAATTGCCTAATAAAGCTCCTGCAGGTTTGCAAGTGGCAGCGCTGGATCTGTGTCAGGCAGGGGCTGGGAGAGCCCCTCTCCCCAAAGCTGGGGGGGGGTTGACAGGGAGAAGTGACAGAAGGAGCTGTCTCCCGTGAAATCCCGTCTGTACCTCTGTGGGTTGATGGTTCCAGAGCAGATTCACATGGCTTTGCTGGGCAGAAGTCGCTTTGCTGAGAAAACCATTGGCTTCTTGTCCTGGCAGTGGCTTTTGGTGACAAGTGTGACTAAGCTGGGCCCTGCAGAGCTGCTGGCTGGGCAGCAGCGTCCTGTAACTCCTGGCAGTGTTGGTGCCAGGCTGTGGCCAGGCAGTGGCTGCTCCCACAGGGCTGTGTCACACCCCAGTGCCCCCCCAATGCCCCTCCTGCCAGGGGTGACCCTGCTGTGCCATGGCCCTTGCTCCACGGGGGCTCCATGGGCCATCCTGCCACGGCCCAGCCCTTTATCCCAAGCCCTGTGGGCCGTGGGGGGCTGGGAGGGGACAGTGGCTGCTCCCCTGGTGCTTCCTCTGCCCACTCCTCACCTCACCAGGGACACTGGATATTGCTGTCTCCCAGGTGATGCCCAGACTATTCCTGGGAACCATCAGAGCTGTCCCTGGTGCCACCAGAGCTGTCCCTGGCATCCACCTGTGCTGCCAGTGCTGATCCCAGGGCACGGGCTGCCCTCGGGCTGTGAGGCAGCAGGGGCTGCACCACCAAGCTCTTCCTCACCCAAAATGCTCCCCCTGGAGCGGGTGGGCACGAGGGGAGGAAGGGCAGGTGGGCACGAGGGGGTGGCAGCCCCGGAGGTGCCTCCGTGTCCCATCCAGGCTTCACCCCTCAGCTTCACCTCCTGCCACAGGGCCATGTGCGTGTTCTTGGAGACCCTCGGGCACTTCTGGAGAAGGGATGTGATGGAGACCCCCCCCGGGGTCTGCCTGGGGGGCTCTGTGTGCTTTTGGGGTCAGAGCCCCACTCAGGCTGTGCTGGCCCGGGGTGTTGGCTGCAGACAGGCCCTGCCTGTTGCTGTTGGATGAACTCTCTGGGGATGTTTGCTGGGGCTTAAGGCTCGAGCAAGGAGCCATAAAAAGGGAGGATAACATCAGAAGAGGAAAGTGGAAGGAGGCCAAGAGGAATGTGGCCAAGAGTCCTTTCCTTCTTTCTCTTTCGCTGTGTGCAGGAAATCCCCGAGAGTGTGGGATGTGCCACATCCCTGTGCCAGGCTGGGCACGGAGAGGAACGTCCCCAGAGGGGGCTCCGGGGTCCTGGGGAGGGCAGGGAACGGGGTGGGGGGAGGCTGAGCCAGGGGAGAGGGGCCCAGGGAAAGAGCTCCTGCGTGGATGGAGCTGCAGCTCCCACTCCACCTCGGGGTACATCCACGTGGGGTGGCTTCTGTCACCACGGTCGGTGGCACGGGAAGGCGGGTTGGGGTAGGAAGAGTCCCGTGGCCGCATCCCGGGTGTCCCACGGAAGGAATTTAGCAAGGAGGGGCACCTGCCAGTGCCACGGGGAGGGACAGCCCCGGCTCAGGAGGGGACAGCCCCGGCTCAGGAGGGGTCAGCCCCGGCTCCGGGAGGGGACAGCCCCGGCTCCGCGCTGCTTGTCCCTGCAACCCCCTCCCCGGGATTCCCTCCCCGGAATTCCCTGCCACGGCTCAGCACAGCCCCACGGGCGAGCCCCGGTGCTGGTGGAGGGTTGGGGAGTGGGGCTGGCCCCGGGGGATGCCCTGGCAGCTGCCCCAGGAGCTGCTCCCCGCCCTGGGCACAGGCTCCCCCATCCCGAGGGTCCCGTGCCCGGGGGGAGGGCAGCGGGGGTGCCCACGCGTGTCCTCAGGTCACGCCAGCGCCCCGTGCAGCCCCAGTCCCGCGGGCTGAGGAGCAGAGCTGTGCCGTGGGAGGCAGCACGGCGAGGCACCCAAACCCATTTAACCAGTTTGGCGAGTGTGAGGTCCTTGGGGAGCCCTGTGCTCATGGGAACTCTCTGGACACCCCCGCGGTCCCGGGAAACGCGGGGTCTGCCCTCGCGGAGCAACCACAAAGTGAATTCGGGGCTGTGTCTGGGGCTTTCCTGGGTGCAGAGCCAGCGTTTCCCACGGGGAGGGGATGAGTTTGGTCCTGGCCGTTCACCCGTTGCTGCAGGAGGGGAAGAGGTGACACAGGTTCTGTTCTGCGCTGGGAACAACAGGTCACGTCCCCACCAGCCCCACAAACCTGCAGCCCCCTCGGCTGCTCCTCTGCCCTCATCAAATGTGGCTGGAATTGGGTAAGAAGTTTGAGCACTGACCCGTTGGAGTGAGTCCAGAGGAGGCCACCAAGATGAACAGAGGGATGGAACCCTTTCCGACCAGGAAAGGCTGAGGGAATGCCTCACCATCCTCACAGGGAAGAATTTCCTCCCAGTGTCTAATCTAAATCTATCCTCCTTTACCTTAAAGCCATTTCCCCTTGTCCTGCTCCTCCAGCTCCTTATCCAAAATCCCTCTCCAGCTCTCCTGGAGCTCCTTTAGGCCCTGCAAGGGGCTCTCAGGTCTCCCTGGATCCTTCCCTTCTCTTCTTTCCCCAGCCCTCCCAGCCTGGCTCCAGAGCAGAGGGGCTCTCCTCGCTTCCACCTTCTGTCAGAAACCAGCAGGACCTGCTCCTCCCTTGGGCAGGGAAGTAGAGATCACCAGGGCAGAGGCATCACTTCCAGCACCTCTGGATGGCCTGGAGTTGTCTGTGGCTGGCAGAGAGCTCCGAGCCTGGTGTGCCTGGGGGTACGTGCACCCACACACACACAAACACACACACACTGCAGCTGTGCACAGATGTCTCTTGGACCCTGCTGAGGATGTTTATTCCTATTTCCAGCTGCTCCCAGCTGACTCTTTGGCTGGCTCTGGTGCTGGTGGGACTGCTGGAGTCGTTCACAATCCGTTTTTTGTCAAGAGCTGTGATCCGGCAAAGCTCTGCCCCAGCGGCTGGGGGGACATGGGGTGGCGGGGGCTTTCCACTCACTGCTCCCACTCCACAGCCGGGGCCCTTTCCCAAGGGATTTCACCCCAAACTCACATCGGGCAGGACCCGGTCTTTCATTTCCACCCAACCTTCGTGCCATCAGCCAGCGCTGCCGCGGGCAGGAAGGGGAGCGGGGACCGCTGCGGGTCCACCTGCTCTGCGGGGAGGGTTCGGGGAGCGGGGCACTGTCCGCCACAGCGACAGCTGTTTGCAAAACCAACGTGTGTCCGTGGCCTAGGAGACCGTCTCTTGCCTGGAGAGCCGACAGTGGGAATAAAGACGTTTGGAGAAGGGAGACAAAGGCACGATTGTTGCGGCGCGGCGCGGCCGGGGAAGCGGCTGCGGAGCGCGGAGGCCGTGGCCGGGCCCCGCAGGGGCTCTCCCGCTGCCAAACAGCAGCTGGAGCTCGTGGAAAAGCCCTCCCCGATGCCCCTCTCAGCACCGGGAAGCTCCTGGCGGCCGGGATCCGCTCCCGGCTGGTGGCACCGGGACTGGACAGGGGGAGCGGCCCCGCAGCTGCCGGACAGGCAGGACCGGGGGGAGCGGGGCCGAGGGTTTGGCTCTCGGGGGCTGGGACTGCAAGAGGAACAACCAGCAGTGTCTCACAGGGAAAGGCTCCGGCAATTTCCGCGTGGGTTCTGCTGGAGGGACCCGCTGAGCGCGGGCTGTGCCGGCGCTCCGGCCCCCGGGACGGGGAGCAGCCCAAGGCTTGGCTGGTGTGCTCCTGCCTCCATCACCGCCTGTCTGCCAGCTCTGCCAGCTCTGCCAGCTCTGCCAGCTCTGCCAGCTCAGAGCCCCGCGCCGTGCCTGGGATTTGGGATCCGGGGAGCGCGGAGTGCTCAGGGCTGTCCTTGGTGTGATCCAGCAAGCCCGTGTGAGGGACAGGGGGGGCTGGGGGACAGGGTGGGCTGGGGGACAGGGTGGGCTGCACGGAGCCTCCAGGTATACACAGACCCTGACCCTGCAGAGTTCTCCAGTGCTCTGTCTCTGGTGGTCTGAGACCACCTGCCATCTCTGGATACCTCTGGCACCACAGGCCCCAGGTATCCCTGTGCAGCAGTCCGGGAGCACCAGGATGCTGCACGGTGTTTAGGTGAGTCACGGAACCTCAGGGTCTCGGCCACCTTCTCATCTGTGTGTCACTCGCCCCCCTCACGCTCATCGCCGTGTTGAGAGGGTGTTGCTTCAGCCTGAGAGAGCATCTCCCGGGGGCTCTGCCTGTGCTCCAGCGGGCACGGCAGGGAATCCGCAGCAACCTGGACATTTCCTCCCCGCGAAGCAGCGGCCGGAGCCGGAGCCAGGCGCTCTTGTGCTGCCTCTTTTCTTCCCCAGACGGATGCACGAGTCCCATTTGTCAGGAGCATGTTTGTGCCGAGCCGAGCCGCGAGCCTGGATCCGAGCCTGGGCGCTGGCCCAGGGCTGCTCGGCTGCAGGGGGAATGTTCGGGGGCAGGAAGCGCTGGCTGCTGCACATTCACACCCTCCTGCGTGTCTGCACTGGGAAAGCCCGAGAAAAACAAACCCCGTTTGGTTAACGGGTCTAAAGCAGCTTCTTCTCCCGCTCCACTTTTGGCTCGAACCAAGGAGGAGCTTCCCTGCCTTGCGGAGCACTTCGGTGGCAAAACTGGGCTGCAGATGCTTCTTCTCCCTGCTGGGAGCGATGAGGAGATCCCTGCCCGGCTCTCTCTCCTCCCTCACCACGGGACAGCTGGAAAAGCCTTTCCTCTCCCCAGAATGATGTTGCTATTGACAAAAACAAGCAGACATCCACCCACTCGTAAACAACTGGGTGATCTCCAAGCAGAGCTGGGCTTTGCCACCGTTCCCTGCAGTGCCTGTGGAGCTGGCTGAGCTGTGGGCAGGGTTGCTCCTCTCTCCAGCAGACCAGGCCCATCCAGAACTGCCTCTGCAGCAGATCCAGGGCAGCCCAGGGCTGGACTGCAGTTGAGTCACGGTGCTGGGTTGTGGGAAATGTCCAGGACAGGACATTTTAATCAGCCCAGGAGGAGAAGCTGTTCCAGTAAAAAAAAAAAGAACGAAATATTTTATCTCTTCACGGTCCAGCTGTGAGCACAGGGGCTTTCAGAGTGTAACACTTCAGGAGCACAAGAGACACAGATTCCCACATTCCCTCCCTGCCACAAGCAATGCCCTGGGGCGCTCTCCTGTCTCACCAAACTTCCACAGAGAAGAATTTGGATATTCCAATAACAACAGCCAAGATCTGTAGCCACGGTATTGTTAACACTGCGATATTTGCACATGATCCTTCGTGGGTTTTATATGGACAAGCTGGGCAAAAGGTACTTTTGGTCAAACCCTGAGCATTTCCTTCCACGAGTGAATGGTGGAACACCCTGAGCTGGAAGGGACCCACGAGGATCATCAAGTCCAACTGCTGAACGAGGGATGCCTGAGGTGGGGGCAAGAGGTGCAGGGATGAAAGCCCTGGTCTTTTTTAGAAATGTGGGATTTGGCAACATCCTGAATCCCTTCCCTTCTTCCCTCTGGTGTTCCTCTGCCCCCACTTCCCACGGGACACGAGGCCGTGCCAGCAGCGAGCAGGACCTGCCGTGGGCACCTGCAGGTCTTTGCTGGTGACAGAGACCAGTGCAGCCTATTAATTCCCAAGAATTATGCCCATGACAGGGAGTGGAACGAGATGATTTCCAAGATCCCTCCCAACCCGAGCCATTCTGGGATTATACAATTGCACGGGGGAACAATAGCAGCAACCCATCCTGCACATCATTACACAGATGCATATGCAGAAAATAGCTATTTTATGCTGGCCCTTTGTTTAGCAGCTTTAACTGGTTTGAAATTAATGGGCTGTGAATATCAGAACCAGCCGTGGTCGCTGGGAGGCTCAGCCCATCGAGCCCCGCTCCGGGGGCTCTGCTCAGCAGCAGGATCTCATTTCAGGGCTTTGATTGGGTTTCCTCCTCTGCCCTGGCAGGGGAGACAATATTTTTATTTAACAGACACTGGTGTTTGGAAATACACTGATTGTTTTCAGCTGGGTGTATTTTCAGCGATAAATAAATAGGGGCGAGCAGCCAATTCCCCCCCCCCGTGTGCCTGTGCCCTTTTTTGGGTTAGAGAAGTCTGTCACGGATACACCAACCTTCCCCTAACAACAGACTTCCTTTTTTTGACCTATTCTTTCAGTTTTGGCCTGATTTTCCTCTCTGAATAGAGGCTCTCTGTCACCAGCTGCTAGAAGAGAGATTATCTCTCTGCTCTCCGTGCCCAGCACTCTGACTGGGAAGCCCTGAGGGATTACCACAGGATAATTTGGCAATAAATAGCCATATTTGTAATATTTGGTTACAAATCACATCCTAATGCTCTTTAATAACGGGGCGTGCTCACCACGCAGACACAAAATTTCTCTTTCATCACAAACCCTCCAAGATTTCTGCCCACTTATCTTGTAATCTAACCCTGAGGGGGACCTTGGACACAGTCCTGACACCGATGGTCTTTCATCCTCCTGCCAAGTCATGTTGTTGGGTCTCTTTTCCCAGGCCAAACCCCAGCTCAGCAGCAGCACACAGGGAGTTTGGTGCAGAACTTCGTCAGCAAAGCCATCAGCAAAGGAAAAAATGGTATGTTTTGCTTGCAAGGCACCGTCCCTGCAATGAAAGGAGAGGGTTTGGAAGCTGTAGGGGCTCAGGTGGTCCCAGTTCCTCTGATCTCCCCAGCTCTGGTGGTCCTTGTTAGTGCTGGAACGCGGCCCTGCAACCTTCACCAGCCTTGCAGAGATTGTTCCAGTTTCTAAATAAGCCAGGGAAGTTTGTTCCAGGGTTTCTTTGCTTTCTCAGTGCTTAAACCTCCTCTTATTTGATGGTGAAGGTTTAAGGCTGGTGAGAAAGAGCAGTGTCCTTCCTGCTGCTTCTGTCCCAGCCAAAAGGCAGGAGAGTAACCTGTGCTAAAACACCTGGATGGAACTGTGGAGGGAGGGAATCTTGTCTTTAATTAAGGCAGGGCAGGGCAGCAATAATTACACTCGTGGCTTTGAAGAGGGAAATCTGGGACACCGCAGCCCTTAGTCCACTTACCCTTTTCCTCCAGCCCTCATGGGACCCACCAGCTTTGGTGAGAGCTGTGACCCCACCTGAAACCCCCTGAACCAGTTCCCCCGAATCTGGGAGCCTCTGCTGCCAACCTGCACCCCCCCAGCGATGCTCAGGCTGCCCTCATTCCACCCCCCCCACTCTGATGACGCTGCATCCTCGCCAGCGCTCATTTGGGATGAGTGTGGGAAGATTTTGAAAGCAGATACAGGCTTGGCAAAACACTCATTATGGTCGTGGCTCATCCTCTCGTCCCAGAAATTGGGCCTTCCCCCACTGCCCCAAACCTGCCTCCATCTGCTGAGGCAGCAATCTGACATTTAAGTCGTTTGGTTCTTCTCAGTGGTTTCACGTTTTCCCTCTCGGGTTTCCTGAGGAATTTGTTGCAGACTGATGTTTAATCATGCTCTGGTAGGGTGACAGCTCAAGTTTTGCAGAAATACTGCTAATGTTCCAATCTGAAGTCATTTAATTCGAGGGCTGATGCTTTCCCAAAGGAGTGGATTTATTTAGATCCTGATTTTAGGGAAATGTTTGGGCTGGTGACAACCAGCACTACTCTGTCAGCGTGTAGAGCTCTGTTCCTGACAGTTGTGACAAACTGATTATCCCTTATTTTCCCTTCCAAAGACTCCCAGGCCAAGTAGAGGAGACAACAGGAGTTGGAGCCTGTTCTCAGACAGAGGAGAATTAATTCATTGCCTTTTAAAACTGCTCTGGGGCTGATTCTGACAGAAAAAGTATGAGAGGGATGTCCATGTGGGACACAACTTCAATCAGAGCTCCCTTCCCAAAGCTCTCTGCAGGGAGAGTTTCATCAGCTAAAATTAAAAGGTTCTTTGCAGGGTGAAATCAAGTGCCACGAAGGTTTCCAAGTGCTCTCCTAGAAGGATCTGAACGTTGTCCTTGCTTCCTCCGGTTCCCTTTGAGGTTTGTGCAAACCACAAGCACAGTCTGCAGGGGTCTTAGCTCATATTTTTGCTAAAATCTTTTAGCAGTGATTCAGGAATTCAGCCTTGCACACAGCAAAGGCTCCTCTGAGGGGGAAGAGCTGAGGCAGCTTCTGTCATGGACTGTGGCCTTTCTCGTGGACTTTCTCTTTCATGGACATCCCTCTTGAGAGGAAAGGCCTGAGGGTCACCCTCAGGGATGTGCTAATGACACCTTAATAACCTGTGCCATTTGTCTGGGCGTTATCTGACCCCACAGCTTCTCCAGCTCCCTCTTTTATTCCCTCTCTCCCTTTACAGCTCCTTCTCTTGCCTAAAATTTGGGGTTTAATCCGTCCCTGTGCCTTCAGCCAGTCTGGTGCTCCCAGGTCTGGAGCAACTCCAGAACTCGGGCCAGTCGAGGACCAGAGGATTTTCTGCCAAGCAGCAACAGCAAAATGTGTCTCACTGTGATGTGTAACGACCTTTGGGGTTTGCTTTTAATTTGGGAAAGAATTCCTGAGTCACTCAGGCTTCCAAGCCACTATCTCCCCCACTTTCATACGGCATCTTTATGCTCCTGAGGTTGTCTGTTGCCAACATCCTCCCCTCTGCTCTTAAACCAGTTCATTGTGACAGAGCTTTCTGATCTTGTGTCTTCACGACTCTCCTGTGATCTTTTCCAGCCCTTCTCCAGGAGCCTTTTCCCAAGCCCTGCCTGGATGATTGCCTGTTTATTGACTGATGCTGGCACCAAACACATCTATTTATAGAAGCCTTTATCAATTGCTTCTTTATCACTCACTTTATGGCATTTCGTGCCCATAATTTTCCCAGTTGCCACAAACCCTCTTCAAGTCAAATAATTCAGGAGCAGCTTAGACAAGGGGGGGCTTTGATCCCTTCAGAGTTTGTTTTCTTCCCCTTAAAAGCAGTTTTTAATGCAGCTACCACTCCACAGCTGAGTGCTGCTAATGGGGATTCATTCAGCTTACCAAAAACTTGAGAATAGCTGAGTTGGGCTCTCTGGTTGCCTGGATCCTTGTCTGGTGGATGCTTCCAACTGCATTCAATTCACAGAGGTGGAGCCCTAAATTTTCCTTAATCCTCCCTGTCTTCTGCCCTGCTGTTTTCTGTGATAAATCCTCCTGGCTGCAAAAATTAAAATGCCAAAATAATACTTAAAATCAGCTGCCAGCAGCCTCCTTTGCTGGGCCCTCAGACCTGCCTGCCCTCCCCAAAGCATCTTTTACTCTCTCAGAATGCTGGGGGGGGGGGTTTCTGTCTCTCAGCTTTTTTTCTTCTGCCATTGCTCAGACTTTCTAGTTCTCTCCTTTTCTCTCCCCCCCTTCCTTTTCTGAATTTCAGAGCCTGCCAAGATTGATTTTTTTTTTCATGGGATTATCATTATTTTCCATGCTTTGTATGAACGAGTTGTATTTCTATTCCAAGCCACTGCGGTGAATTGTCTGCCCCCTCCACCCCCTTCCTTAAAGTCACTCATTTTTGGAAGATGAATAAGAATTTAAATGGGATTCTCACCCGTAATGCTGAGAGCTGCTGTCATTTCCCCCAGCTCTCGTGTCTTTTTAAAGCAAGAGCAGAAAGATATGTGGAAGAAAACGTGGCAGTTTGTGGCCTTTGAGCAGAGACTTTGGATGTTGTCGGTGGTTTTTTTTTCCTCCTGGCGGTGATGGAATTTCACAATCAGGTCTCCAGGTCTGTTGTGGAGTCCCAAGGGAAGAAATAGTCTTCTAGAGACTGTGTTTAGGTCGTCTCTTCCAGAAAGCTCGGGTTTAGCAACATGGTGATTAAATCAGATGACAGATTGAGTTTCGTCCCTCGGCATTTTCGGGCAACTTTGAATTCTCCCAGCCGAGTCATGCAGCGTGTGCTGCACTTTCACTCCTCTCCTCTGGACCAGTTTCCAGCAGTCACACCCTCAGCCCAGCCTTTTTTTCCCACTCCAGCTTCGGATGTGAGATAATTCCTGGGAGATCACCTCTCTGGCTGTGGCCTCAGGGGTGAGCTGATTTACTCTGCTCTGGTTTGGCAGCCAGGGCTTGGGAGCAGAGTCAGGAAAGCTTTCCAAGTGCAGCCTGAGAAACCATCTCGCTGAGGTGATGGCTTTGGATGATCTGGGAGGGTCATGGTCCAGGTCCAGAACCTCCCATGCCCTGGGCTGATCCCACAGCAGAGCAGGGGGGATTCTGCCCCTCTGCCCCCCCCAGGTGAGACCCCCCTGCAGAGCTGCCCCAGCCCTGGGAACAGCAGCAGGAGGACGTGGAGCTGCTGCAGAGAGTCCAGAGGAGGCCCCGGAGCTGCTCCCAGGGCTGGATCCCTCTGCTCTGGAGCCAGGCTGGGACAGCTGGGGGGGTTCCCCTGGAGAAGAGAAGGCTCCAGGGAGACCTGAGAGCCCCTGGCAGGGCCTAAAGGGGCTCCAGGAGAGCTGGAGAGGGACTGGGGACAAGGCATGGAGGGACAGGACACAGGGAATGGCTTTAAGCTGAAGGAGGGTAGATTTAACCCGGATATTGGGAAGGAATTCCTGACTGGGAGGGTGGGCAGGCCCTGGTACAGGTTGGGCAGAGAAGCTGTGGCTGCCCCTGGATCCCTGGAAGTGTCCAAGGCCAGGTTGGACGGGGGTTGGAGCAACCTGGGCTAGTGGAAGGTGTCCCTGCCCATGGCACGGGGTGGGATTGGATGACCTTTAAGGTCCCTTCCCACCCAAATCATTCTGGAGTTCTGTGATGAAAAGGGCTGAGCTCTGTCCTTGCTGATAAGGTGACACTGCCTTTAATCCACACGCAGTCCTTGCTTCTGGCCTGCAAAGATGCTTTCCATGCAGCTTTCCTGTGCAGTCACATTTAAAGCTCCAGCACCCACCTGAAGGTCACACCCCCCTTCTTTGCATCCTGAACTGCTGAGTGGGCACAGCGGGACCAGCACGGGCTGCTCAGCTCAGGGTGAGCATCACACCTTCCTCCCATCCCACGGGCCCTTCACAGGGCTCAGGCAAATGGCCTGGCTGCCCAAACTGAAAGCAAACAGCAGAAGATGCCGTGGGAATTCTTCAGAGGGCCAAGGTGCTCTCAGCCACCCCGAGGAGCGAGGGGAGCTCCGTGGGAATCAGGTGTCTAAAGTGACTGTGGAATTTCAGAATCAAAACTGGGGCATTCCTGTCCAGAGAGGTGTCCTGACTTCTGCCCTGTCTGTGGGCAAGAGGAACAAGATGTTAGAGATTTAACAGAAATAAGACAAAGAGCAGTGGAAGTGTTGGAGCACAGAGTGATGCAGGAAACGCACGTAAATGGCACAGCCTTTTCAAAGACAATTCCCATAGTGCTGTCTCACCCCACCACTGGCAGGAACCTGGAGGTTCAAGAGAGGTCACCAAAAGCAGGCAGAGCAGCTGTGGAAGAGAGAAGAGCATGTGGTGGAACACTGGGAGATCAGCCCCTCAGGAAGAAGGAAAGCGAGAAATGATGTGATGGAACCAGAGGAAATTCTGAATGGTCAGGAGAATGGAGGAGGAAGGATCTTCCATCAGGAAGCTTCCATTTCTTGTTGTTGTTGTAACACATGGACAGAGGAATTAGAAGGCATCACTTTCCACACCATTAATTTGCACATGGACCATTACCCTCTGGAACTTGCAGCCACAAGGAAATGCTGCTCAGCAGGACCCAAAAAGGGAGTGGGCTGTTGGGTCTGAGGATTGCCCAGAACAGTCCTAAGGAGTGGGATGGAAAGTGTGTTAAACTCCCGGGCCAGAGCTCCAACCAGCCCAGCAATGGGAGCAGGAGGAGACCCAGTGTGAGGAGATCAGCCCTATTTTGGCCTGGCCTTACCTGTGCCTGTCACAGCACACGTGGCACACGTGGCACACGTGGCACAGCTCCCCCAGACACGAGATACCACACCAAGCACACGGGGGGTTCATTTGTCCTCCGCAATTCCCTCGTTTTGTCCGAGCCATGACAGCGTGGAAATGCTCCAGACACCCCTGCCCTTCACCTCGTCACCCTCAGCGCTCTCCTCCCAGCTCCAGGTGAGTGATCAGAACTTTCCCCTCCGCTGCTCTCTGTGCCTTATCTGGTGCCTGGTCATACCTGGTCACCCGAGGAAGGGAGAGAGCAGTGAAATTAAAACAAGCCAGACCCTGCTCCCAGAGACGCTGCCCTTGTTGGTGAGGGACATGACTTGCAGAAAACTTCTTGCCAAGCTGCAGGGCCCGATGGATCCAGGCCCTTTGCAGATGGCTCTTCCCCAGAGCAGTCGTCTGGCGTCTCGTCAGGCAGCTTTTGTCAGTCCTGGTTACATGCTCCGTCTGGTTCGGGCTGGGAGCTCCCCGGGGCCCAAGGACCTCTCACCCTCTCCTGTCCCCCGAGTGTCCTGTGCACCAGAGGCAGGACAGAAATAGCAAATCACCATCAGAGCGATCAGGAGTAATTTGGGAGCTGCAGTGAGGGAGGAAACGTCCGTGGCTGCACCGGGGAGGGCTGCACCGAGCGGAGAGCATCGAAATCCCCCCAGTGCCCCACTCGGTACTTTGAGGAGAATAATTTGATTGAAAGGCAAATCCTTTAATCTGCAGATATAAATCAGCAGAGTGGCAGAATTGCTTGGGATGGAACATATCATATAGGGCATGTCCTGTATGTCTTTTCCCTTTAAACAAGCCTGGCCCTCCAGCTGTTAACCTATTTATAAAAGGTAACTTAAGGCTACGCGCAAACTCCTCGGGACATTTCATTCTGTCATTACAGCACACGCTCAGTTTTTCCGCCTCCCAGTAATTGGGCTTGGTTTCTGAAGGGCCAGGCTAGAGCAGGGAGCAGCTCTGAGGCTAAAACCCTCTCCCAGAGGAGCGGGATGAAGCCCTCCAGAAGGCCAGGCTGCTCTCTCTGCTTCCCAGGACCAGGCTCTGCTGGGATACAGATGATCAGCCACTGATCATGACAAGCCTCTGCAGGTCCTCCTGTGCCCACGGGTGGGATCCCAAGCTCTGGTTCCTGTATGTTCTGGTTCCTGTGCTGCGTGTGGGAGGTGTCCCACACTCCAGGTCACTCACAGTGGGATTTTTGGTGCAGGGGAGCAGCTCGGGTCGTGTTTCTGCCGGCGGTCCTGGGACCACAGAGCCCCTGGCAGTGGAACCCACTGTTCCCCCAGTCTCAGGGCAGCCCTGCAGCCACCCTCCTCCTCCTCTTCCTCCTCCTCCTCCTCCTCCCCCTCCTGTGCAGCCCCACACCCCGGGTTGCAGCTGAGGGAGAGCTCCCAGATCAGGAGATCACGGGGTGTGCCAGCTGCAAGGCAAATCCCATGACCGGTCAGAGAGACTCGACAGGTCTCTGGGATGGCAGGGATCCCTGGCCAAAATTCCATGCCTTCCATTGTGCTGGAGTCAGCTTTGATGAGCAGAACAGCCCAGCCTGGCTGGCGAGTATCAGCCAGTGACCCACGATGCTTCTGCGTCCCCGAGCAGCGTCCTGCCTCCCCGGTTATCTTCTCCTTGCACCCCTGACCCAGGGATGAGAAATGCAGACTGTGGCATGGGAGGTTGGTTTCATAAGCATTCAAACTCCAGGATGCTCACAGGCCTTCCCTTTCAAACATAAAGACACTGATATTTCCTGAGAGTTGTTGGGTGCCGCTCCAAGTGTGGAGGAAACTCCCTGCTCAAATCAAACCCTTTGGTTTTCCTCCTTAACAGGGACTTCAGGTTCACTGCTCGCTAACTGCACTCATTTTTGGCAGTGACCCCTGCACGGGTGGAGATCAGTGAGAGCTCAGAGGGGTGACAGGAACTGGACTCGGGCTTTCCCTCTGCAGCTCCCTGGGTGCCCGCAGGTGAGTGAGTCACCGGGGCAGTGCTGTCCTGCCTTCCCTGCCGGGCTAATGGAGGGGCTCGTTAGGGAGATGAGCCGGTCCCCTTCGCTTGGCCCCAGCCACTTTCACCGTCTGGCTTGATGAAAGGGCAGAGCCGGCTGCCTAAACACCTCCTGTCCCTCCGCCGGCCCCGCCGAGCAAAACAACCCCCCTGTGCTCCGGCAGGGACAGACACACCTGCAGCACCTCACAGGTTCTGTCTGCCAGAGCACAGGTGGCTCCTGCTGCCCTCTCTTTCAGGCCAAATGCAGATGGAGAGGGCTCGGGGAGCCCGGAAAAGCAGCTGGGAAAGCAAGTGGAGAAGTAGGTTGTATTATTTCGAGGCACAAACAGAGATAAAGGAGATGCTCTGGGTTTTTGCATGGGGGAAATATGCGAGGAGGCAGCACATGGAGTGTGGCCTAAAGTTGCTCCCAGAAAGCAGAGGACAGGCTTCAGGTTTTAAACCAAAACAAGGGGTTTCGTATCAGCAGTGCCCCAGGAAGCCATGCTAAGCTTGGGTAGAATAATAAAGAAGCCATGAGGTTTTTCTGGGCAAGAGGGGCTTGTAAGCACAGCACCAGCTAAGAGGACACATCGGTTGGTTGTTCACTTAGGAACCAGTCCATCCTGGCTTTATATTGCTGATTTCTGAAGAGTCACAGGAATTTATCTGCGTGGAGGATAGAGGAGCAGCTCATATTATAAATTTTCTTTCATTCCACCTGGTCAGGAACAAGTTATTTGTATCCTCAGATGCAAACCGAGGTATAAAACTCTCTCCCACCCTCCTTCTTCCAAAGGCAATGAGAAAAATTTGACTGGCTAAGGCCGAGGCAGGGCAGGATCTAAGAAATTCAGGAAGGACAGTTCTCGGTGTAAGGAGAAGCTACACTTAATGGGGTAAAAAAAGTCAGGAAGAAAGAGATCATAGAATTAGAGAATCACAGAAGGGTTTGGGTTGGAAGGGACATTAAAGCTCATCTCATTCCACCCCCTGCCATGGGCAGGGACACCTTCCACTAGCCCAGGTTGCTCCAACCTGGCCTTGGACACTTCCAGGGATCCAGGGGCAGCCACAGCTTCTCTGGGCAACCTGTGCCAGGGCCTGCCCACCCTCCCAGCCAGGAATTTTTCTGTACATCTCACCCACCTTTCCTGTCTTCCAGTTTGAGCCCTTTGCTCCTCGTCCTATCACTGCAGGTCCTGGTGCAGAGTCCCTCTCTGGAAGGGGGATGAGGGAAGCAGAAGCTGCTGCTCCCAGCTGGCAGGGTGTGAGGCAGAGCAGTGATGGAACATGTGGACTACTCTGTGCTCTACCAGCACACAGAGCATGGGAACTAGATGGTCTTTGAGGTTCCCCCCCAGCTCAAACCATTCCATGATTTACTTGGTTTCAATGGAAGGAAATCCCAAGCTGCTGGGCTGCTGGTAGCCCGTTCCCAGGGTCACAGAGCCGGTTTTGGTGAGGTCAGAAGCCCCTTGTGCAAGGCCACGGGGATGTTTGGATTAAGGTGGACAGTTGCTGCTGCAACACCTGGTTTCCAAGGGACACACCTGTGGCATTCAGGGTGTGCTGGGTTCTGATAGCCAGGTGTGCCTGGCTGGGATGTGGGTGAGGTGTCAGAGCTGTGGTGTGACGGGGTGCAGCCTGGACACGCCGTGTCCTTCACCCCCCGCGGGACCCTCCTGTGTGACCACCCTGCAGCGAAGGCCTGGCCTTGGGCTCTTGGGTTTGTCTTTTGGGGGAATAAATTCCAGGCTCGGAATTTGGAAGGAAAGGGCCAGAAGTTCTTTCTGAGGCCAAAAGCAGGTCAGCCCCACGGTCAGATGTACTCCCCAGCACGGCGCCGACAGAAGCCACTTCTTTTTGTTGTATTAGTGTGTTGTAAGCCACCACTTTTTGCTGCATTAGTGTGTTGTAAGCCACCACCTTTTGCTGCATTAGTGTGTTGTAACCCTCTAGTTTCTGCTGTAGAACTGTGTTGTAACCCATTAGGTTTTGTTGGATTAATACATCTGCTCTACAGAGCAGGAATTACCATCCTGCAGTAGAACCAGGGTCTACCCCGTCTCGGAGACACTTAACAGAAAGGCTCCAGAGGAGAAGAGAGGTGGATTTTCTAAGGAGAGAGAGGGATCTTTAAGGCTCTGATGTTGAGGGTAGGCTGGGACAGCCCTGACATTCAAACTGTCGCCCAGCCCTCCCAAAGAAAGCCATTAGGATGCTATTTTATCTGGGAGCTTAAAAATAGCCCATGGTCTAAGCAGTTATAGATATGCCTTTCATCAGGACACGGGATTTCCCCGTCCCCTTCCCGGCTCTGCCCTGCAAATGTACCCACGCTCAGAGGGCTGGGAGGAGGAGGAGGAGGGTGGGCAGAAGCTGCAGCACAGCCTGGGTGGGGTGTGGGCCCTTCCACTTCTGATGCAAAGGGTGTTTCCTCCCTCCAGTGACCAGACATGAGACACACCTATTTTTGTTTTAATTTAGTCACCACGCTTTGATTTCCTT
>NW_020956417.1:53546-56953 GCF_003031625.1 Empidonax traillii
CTGATTAACTCTTCCTTTCTTTGAGAAGGGCAAACTGTAGCTCAAAAAATATTCAGCTTCACGATAGAATTGTGATAAAGGTGATATTGGCTGGACAGACCTGTCTGTTAATTTTACTGTGTGTCTTTTTTATTTTTCCTTGCAAGAACTGATGAAATTGTTGGTTATCTTTCCAGATGCTCTTCTTAATTTTTTATTTTTTTTTTTTTAATTCTTTTTGGCCTTCTTGCATCAGAAGAGATGGGCTTTCTCAGTCTGAAAAAGAAGCTTAACTGACTTGCTATTGCAACAGCAGCAATATCCTGTGCCTTTTGTTTTCTTTGGTAATAATTACATGTTAGTGACAAATAATAAGCTTGAATGCAGAATAGCCGATCTGTTTGTGGCTGTGACTGTTGACTCTGGAGCTGAAGGCCGTGGGTATTAAATCTGTTTTTGTGTGTCTCTGCAGCAATGACATCAGGGAAATATCAGATAATACAAAGAAGTGTCAGTGGCTCGAAGATCCCAGCCCCGCGAGTCCCGCTCGAGCCCGGCGTTGCCATGGGGACAGTTTTTGGGTCACCCCTCGCTCCCCGAGCCCTCGGAGGGTGTTAGGAGGGGATTATGTCACTCCTGTCCTTAAAGAACAAGCGGGAAGCCTGTTGGTAGGAGGCTTGTGCTGGCAGAGCCCCGCTGGGGCTTCACTATCTGACTGTATCAGCTTGTCTGTGCAGAGCCAGGGTCTGCCAGGCAGTGCCCCTGGTCCTGGGGCTGCTCCCAGGGCTGGGGGATGCCAGGGCCCGGCTGTGGGAGCTGCAGGACCTCAGCCTTGCAGGATATCTGGAGATCTGTTTGAACGAGCTGCCTCATTTGTCTGTGGGGAGCTTTGAAGGCTGCGAGTGGCGTGGTTGGGGTGGGTCGATCATCACCAGAGCCCTCGCCCACTGCTTGGTGAGAGCTGGCTCTGGGCATCCTGGGGTGTACAGAGAGGGACCAGGAGGGCAGTGATCCCACAGCAGCCTCCCAGGGACTGCTGAAACCACCTTGGACTTACCCTGGAGGCAGGGTGTGCTGGTGAGTGTCGTTTCAAGGTGGGAATACTGATTCTGAAGTATTTGGGATTAGGGCACTCGTGCCTCCCCTTCCAAGGGCACAGGCAGTTAAGTCAGGGTTTTAATTACCAAAGCATCGCTTAAACCCTTCTGCCGTGATATTAAACACCCCTGCACCTCCAGCAGCAGAATCAAATTGGGGTTTTTGGAGGGGCAGAAGGTGGGGCTGTGTGGAGGCTGGGATGTGATTGGATTTCCAGTCTTAAGCTCGTTATGTGAAGTCTGATGAGTGCTCAGTTTAAACAAATGAGTTGCATGTTCTTTCTGGTAAAAGGGCTGACACAGCCCTTATTTCAGGGAATGGAGCTATAATTATATTTGAAGTCCCAACCCCTGTAGTATTTTAGTGGTTGCCTTACTTCCCTAGAAACAAATCCTATTTAATGGCTCAGATTCATTTGAGTTCCTGCAGAGTTCAGGTCTGGTTTAGATCTATTGCTGTTAGCACAGGTCCTGCTCCTGTGTGCCTTCAGCTTAAACTTACCCCCTGTTTGCTAAACTGATGATCTCTTCGGCCAAGAACTCAGCACTTGGACTGAGTTTGTGCACCATGTGCTGATGTGCAGACTTCCAAATTCTGGTACACACCAAACTTAGATGACTAAGGGAAACCACTGGTCAGACAAGGTCCGAGTCTGTCAGGGTGAATTCAAGCTACTTGCAATTCAAATGAAAGTGATGGTTACTTAAAAGCCAAGCACTGTGTAACTATACCTTGGTTTGGCCCAGAAAAGTCCCAATCCATTTATTTTGCTGGTCCAGACGCAGATTGGAAGATAAAATTCCAGTCTCCTCCGCTGAGGACCGAGAGCTCAAGGCACGTTAATCACCGTGGTGTTGCCAGTCCGATTGTGGACAGCAAAATGATACTTTGTTCATGTACTTCTGGAGTTTCAAAGGCAAACTGAAGAAGCTGACCCTGCTCTGGAAGGCAGGGAGTTATTTCCTGGAGCTCCCTGTTTACTCTTCCTGTCCCAGCTAAAACAGATGAATCTCCTGCTTGGCCAGATGTCTGTGTGCACAGCAGCTGAACTGATTATCTCTGGGCCTTGTTTCTCCTTGGAGGCAAGTGAAATGATGCTCAGCTGGGGGATGAGGGAGGCGAGGGGTCTGTGATTGCAGCCCCTGGGGTGGTGGCAGAGCAGGCAGCGTTGAGCCTGAGCCATCAGCGCTGCCCTCATCTGCCACGGGGTTCAGCCCCCCGAGAAAGGGTGGGTGTCCTTTGGATCTGAACTCCCCGAGAAAGGGTGGGTGTCCTTTGGATCTGAACTCCCCGAGAAAGGGTGGGTGTCCTTTGGATCTGAACTCCCAGAGAAAGGGTGGGTGTCCTTTGGATCTGAACTCCCAGAGAAAGGGTGGGTGTCCTTTGGATCTGAACTCCCAAAGAAAGGGTGGGTGTCCCTTGCATCAGGCTCTTGAGGAGGTGGCATAAAAGCAGAGCTCAGCCCATAGGAATAACTCTGCAGGTAGGCTGGGGCAGCAAACCCCTGTGGGGTGGAGTTCTGCAGCCTCCCACAGCCCAGAGACCAATTTCATGGCTTAGTGTTCTGCTCGTGTAAAAGAATTTCTCGTGGGACGAAAAGGTCAGTGGAATCAGCTGCTGGGGATGTTATGCAGATTTGAACTTGGTGGCGAGAAGAATGAAATACTTGTGGCTCACGCAGTGCCCTGTGTTGCTTCTTCATCGAGTTTTATGCTAGAAATTATTAACTATTAAAGTTATTTGAGATGACTGGGAAATCTGGCCCCAGAGGATTACGAACAGACATTGGTGTGATGCTCTGGCACTCTTAAAAAAATACACCAGGGTGGTGCTAAGGGATTGTCCCAAACAAGGTTAGTCTTAGGCCCCTCTGATGAAGTTACTCCATCGGGTGTGTTGCCACACAAGCCCGTGTTTGAGAGTGCTGGAGAGCAGAATGGTTGCAGTTGTTGCCGTGGAAAACAGGAGGCACCGTGTTAATGGGAAGCGTGAGTTCCTCCCTGGGTGAAAAATGGCTGTGTATGCAAATGATGGTGTGTTCATAATGCACATTCCTCCCTGGAAATGTCTGCTGGGAGGTGGGAGGATGCTGGGTTATTTATTCTTCTCTCCCCTGGAGACAGTGAGGGAAGGGTCTGATTTCTTCCCTCGCTCTTAGAAAAGGCTGCTCCTTGTTGCTCTTTTAATCCCCCCCTTATTTTACTGCTATTCTGTGTGGCAACTGCTGAATTAGTGGCTCCTCCAGGGAGTAGCAAGATACTAACGCTGAGATAAAGCTCCCCACGTCCCTGTGATTTGGACAAACCCAGCAAACAGAAGAGAAGGGTCGA
>NW_020956417.1:58231-63668 GCF_003031625.1 Empidonax traillii
CTCTTAGAAAAGGCTGCTCCTTGTTGCTCTTTTAATCCCCCCCTTATTTTACTGCTATTCTGTGTGGCAACTGCTGAATTAGTGGCTCCTCCAGGGAGTAGCAAGATACTAACGCTGAGATAAAGCTCCCCACGTCCCTGTGATTTGGACAAACCCAGCAAACAGAAGAGAAGGGTCGAAGTCGCGTTAGCGAGGGAGGTTTGTGTAACGCAATAGGCCCTGGATTAGCTTTCCTTGGCCAAGGGTGGATTTCCAGCTGGAACCCTTTCTGCAGGGAGAGCTCAGCGCACACAAACACGGGGCTGGAGCCCGTCCCCTGCCCGGGGTGCCTGTGCTGGCAGGGTGGGAGGCAGGTTGAGTGTCAGGTGTGTCCCCGTGCGCTGGCTGACGTGACACACGCGGTGTAGCCGGGATTACCGTGGGATGAGCAGCTCGCTCCTGCTATCGGGCTACTCACGGGGAGGAGTATGCAGTTAATCACATCCATTAGCATGATTAAAATCCTGATTAGCCTGTGTCACTCACTCACTCCCTCCCATCCTCCACCTACGCTTCGCCCCTTTTTACCTGGAGCATTTGTGAGTGTGAGCAGAGGGGAGGCCGGGACAGCGCAGGGTCCGACTCCGGGGGCGGTCACTGGGATTTCAAACACATCAAATCGTTCTGGGCTTTGTGTCGCTGTACCAGAGTTCTTCAGAAAGCTGTAGAGCTGCTTTGTTCTGAGCAGAACATCTGAAAAACCAGCCCTCCAGAGCTGGAGGATCCTCGGCAGGACTGTCAGGAATCCAGTTGAGCGTGAAGTCGGCTGGTCCTGCTCGTCAGTCAAGGCTTGCTGATGCCTCATATCTGCTGGGTACTAAAGCTTGAATTTAACACCTCCATCTCCATTTGCTGCCGAGCTCTTGGTGCTGCCTGGCTTGTTGGGGCAGGGCTGTCCTTCCCTCCAATGGCCTGGGCTAACATGGGCTGGAGAGCCGGTCCAGTGATGGAATTCCAGGGAGAAATGACCAGTCTGAGGTTTGAAATTGAGGCTGGGGAAACCATGGATCGGCTGGCTGGATTTTGATAAGAAGTAAAAAAAAAAAAAAAAAAAAAAAAAAAAAAAAAAAAAAAAAAAAAAAGCCAGAAAGGAGGTAATTTTGTGAATTCCTCTGTGCAAAAGCTCTCCCTTTTAAAAAACGTTACTGGCTGGGGAGATTCTGTACAGATTAAAACTGGATCTTTTTGGAAAAGCAAACTTCTCTGAGTATTAGGTCATGCACTTCCAACACACTCCCGCCTGGGAGTGAGTCATTGTTCCTTTTGTAAAAATTGCATTGGAGCTACATCATCCCCAAAAGCTGTTTTTTTCGGCTGAATTTAGGGTGTTGACACTTGCTTTAAACAAAGTAAAACTATGGGAGCATTTATCAGGGAGTTTCAAAGCGTGTTTACACACTCTGGGGCTGCGACTCCCGAAGTGCTCCGACAGGAGCCCAATTCATCCTCGCGAGTGCAAACCCTGGGCTCTCACACTGAGGATTGGAGCAAATGTATCCACGTGATTCGGGCTGATGTTTGTGAAACACTTAAAAATCCTCTGAAAGGGGCTGAAAAAACAGCCGTGTGCTTTTTACCTGCTCTTATCTCTTCCCCCTCCCACCCGTTTCTCCTACCGGCTGTGGTGTGTGTGGCTCCGGCTCTTTGCTGCAGATACTCCGGCAGTTTGTCCTTCCAGGAGTTGATACCGAGGGTTTGTTTCTGTATTAGGGCCTTTTTTTTTTTTTTTTTTCCCTACACAAAAGCTGGTTTGAGGCTCCATCCTTCCTCCACGCTGCGGTTTCTATCAGGTGGTTGTGCCAGTGCTGGGAAATGGGTTGGTGCTCAGGTGGGGTTTCTGCAGTTATTTTTGGCGTCTGCATCAGTTCTGTTAAAGGGGAAGCAGGAAGAACTGCTTGGAGAAGGGGATGCCAAGCACTAATCAGAAAATGAGATGGAGAAGCACTGTTAGTGGGGTGAGTCAGAGCAGGGCAGAGCATTAAGGCTTGGGTGAGAACTGTCACCCCAAACCATACAGACCTTCACTGGAAAGGCTTAAGGCAGGATCATGGAACGGTTGGGATTGCAGGGGAACCCCTGGGGACCATCCTAAACCTTGCCAAGGCAGGGTGACCTGAGCAGGTGACGCAGGGAATGTCCAGGTGGGGTTGGGATGTCTCCAGAGAGGAGACTCCTCCCCCTCCCTGGGCAGCTGTGCCAGGCTCTGCCACCCTCCTGGAGAGAAGTTCTTGCTCGGGTTGAGGTGGAACTTGCTGTGGTTCAGTTTGTGGCCATTGCTCCTGGTCCTGTCCCTGGGCAGCCCTGAAGAGAGTGTGGGACCATCCAGACCCCCCTTGGGGGTATTTGTGTGGATTGATGGACCCCCTCTCACCTTCTCTCCTCCAGACTAACCAGGCCCAGCTCCTGCAGTCTCTGCTCATCAGAGAGGTGCTCCAGACCCCTCATCAAAATCAGACTCCTAATCCAAATCCAGCGTTCCTGTGTTTGGTGGTTCCAACGTTTCAGTTCCTCAGAAAGGGAACCTGAGTGCAGACAGTAATTAGGGTACAGGCAGGAATTAAGCACTTGGAACTTCCTCTCAGTGTGTCTGAAACCCAGTCAAATTAAAACTACTAATGGGTAGGTGCTTAAAAAAATGCATGGGGGTTACAGGAAAAGTGTCAGTGAAGCACAACTTTCAGATTTCCATTAGCATCCTGTTCATAGCAGTTCCAACTGCTTAATTCCTGCCTGCCTGCAGGAATTAATTAATTAATAATTAAATCCCACAAATATCTGTCTGCACTCAGGTTCCCTTTCTGGGGAACTGAAATGGTGTTATCGCCAAACACAAGAACACTGAATCTGAAATGTTTAGTTTTCCTGGAATCACACAATGGTTTGGGTTGGAAGGGACCTTCGAGATCATCCATTCCCACCCCCTGCCGTGGGCAGGGACACCTCCCACTAGCCCAGGTTGCTCCAAACCCTGCCTAACCTGGCCTTGGACATTTCTGGGGATGGCTTTTTTTCCCTCTCCTTCCTCTTTTTGGTGCTTTTTTTGTGTTTAACCTCAGTTTCTGACCGTCCAGGCCGTTTCTCTGTTGCTGTTTTATTGAGTGTGGGCTCTTTTAAAAGATGCTCCTGGGCTTATCTGTGCTGCTCTCAGGGAATCTCAGAAGAGTTTTTCTGCTGTCCATGGATACTTTCTCTACTATTAATTAGGGAATTGGACACTTCAGAACTGGGAGAGCAAAGACAAAGATCCCCCAGCAGCTCCAGCAGAGGCTCTAAATGAGGCTCTGCAAACACAGGAGGCAAAGAATGAGACAAAGCACTGAGTCACTCGCTCTTCCTTCCTTTGGGCTTCTGCGGTGGGAGTGAATCGTTTCTCTTGTTGGTCATGAATCAGAACAGTTATACAAAAGGGTCCTAGATGTTTAAGAACTGGATGCTTTGGACTTCTTAGCAGGAACTGTGGATTTAAGTGATTTAAATATGCAGTAGTAAATTGAGTATGTGATGTTAGGCCCTGCTGTTGGGTTCCCAGTGTGGAGTTCCTGATGCACAGCAAGGACAGGGAGCTGCTGGAGAGAGTCCACAGGAGGCACCAAAGTGATCAGAGGATGGAGCAGCTCTGCTGGGAGGAAAGGCTGGGAGAGCTGGGATTGTTCAGCCTGGAGAGGAGAAGCTTTGGGGGGAACTGACTGTGGCCTTTCAATGCCTGAAGGAGCTAAAAGAAATATAGAGAGAGACTATTGACAAGGGATGGAGTGACAGGACACAGGGAATGGCTTCAAACTGCCAGAGAGCAGGGCTAGATGGGATATTGGGAAGGAATTCCTGGCTGAGAGGGTGGGCAGGCCCTGGCACAGGTTGGGCAGAGAAGCTGTGGCTGCCCCTGGATCCCTGGAAGTGTCCAAGGCCAGGTTGGAGCAGCCTGGGCTGGTGGAAGGTGTCCCTGGCTGTGGCAGGGGGTGGCACTGGGTGGGCTCTAAGGTCCCTTCCACTCAAACCAGTCTGGAATTCTGGATCCTGTGAGTGTTTGGTCGTTCAGCAGTTGCTGGGTGTGATTCCAAGGTGCTCCTGCCGAGGTTTGCAGGAAGCAGCTCCCGAGGGTGGGAGTTTGTTCCACCCCCAGCAGCACAGCTGGGCAGAGCTCTGGGATGTGATCACCGGGATGAGTCGTCACTGAGGTTTAAATCTTGCATTAAATGCCTTTGGGATGATTTGCCATGACCTTTGTCACCCAGTCTGGTGGTCCTGCTGGGACACCACCCAGATGGGGACTCTGCAGGATGCTGTGGGTGGCTCAAGTTCTGTTTTATGCGATAAATTTGCATTTATATGTGAATCTAAAATGTGTGTAACCTGCAGGGTTAATCTCTGCACGATATCTGTATGCTTAAAACACACATATGTATATATATATTATTTTCCTTAGGCTGTATTTTAACCTATTTAACTTATGACATGAGAATTAAAGGATATTTCCATCTCGTGTTCTGAGCACTGGATTTTTTTTTTTTTGTTTGTTTGTTTGGTTCTTTTTTAGGTAAAATGTACTCTTTTTTTGCATTGGGATTTGGACAGAGCATGTAGGGCAATAGGATCAAGTGTCACATTGGGGATTACATATTTGTCCTGGAGTGACCCTCTTAGGAGCTTGCCCTGGTGTAATTGGTGAATGACTGGATTTATAGGGATGTATATCTGCATTAGCACTGGGTTGATGTAACTCGAGCTGATTTGCTTTCGGTCCAATCTATTTTCAGCTTGGGAATTCACTTTTAAGCAGAGATGCTATAATTTGCCTAAAACGACCATTTTTAGGCTTGTACCTCCCCCTGAAAGCAGTGGTGGTTTTACTGGGAATTAAGAGCTCTACATCTGAATGCAGAGGAGGGTTGTAAAGCATTGCCTGCTTGCTGAAACCCAAATTTTATCTGAAAAGCTGCGTATTTATTTGAGACCTCTGTGTATTAATGGTGTTAAAAAAACCAAACAAACTAAAACACCAACTTTTTGAGGTTGTTTTGTTGCATTAGTCATTATCGTGTTCTTAAAACTGTAACAACTTTATAAGTCACAGTTTTCTGTGTCATTTTGATGCGTTGTGCTCCTTTGCTGGCAGCTTCCAGGCCATTTCCCTCTCCCAGAAGGGATAAACACACAGAGTCGGGGAGCACGAGGAAACTCCTTTCCCTTCCCCTTCCAGCTCAATTTTCTACAGCGAAGGTTTTGAACTTGCCAAATTAGCAGTAATTGCTGGTCCTGCTGACAGACTCTCCCTGTGGGCACATCCTCCTGTGCTTGTCTCTGAACACAGCTCTTGGAGGCTCCTCTGCAGCCTGGTTTTCTCTGGAGACTGGAATTCCTGCAGGATTTTCCCACCTGTCCGCAGTGAGGTCCCTGCTGG
>NW_020956417.1:65025-68304 GCF_003031625.1 Empidonax traillii
TTTGAACTTGCCAAATTAGCAGTAATTGCTGGTCCTGCTGACAGACTCTCCCTGTGGGCACATCCTCCTGTGCTTGTCTCTGAACACAGCTCTTGGAGGCTCCTCTGCAGCCTGGTTTTCTCTGGAGACTGGAATTCCTGCAGGATTTTCCCACCTGTCCGCAGTGAGGTCCCTGCTGGCAGCAGCTCCTGGAATCACCTTCAGGTAGTGATGGATTAGGAAATGGTTGGGATTCACAAAGGCCTTTAGTTCTAGAGCACTGATTTGTTATATTTTCCTTAATTACTCAATTCATGAGCTGGTTTTGTGCCACAGGTTTTACTCTGCTCCCTTCCTCCTTCTGGTTTTCCCTTCCTCTCCTTGTTCCTTCTCCTTCCTCCTCTTCCTCCTTCCTTCCTTCCTCTCCTTGCTCCTTCCTCCCCTTTTTCCTTCTTTGTTCCTTCTCCTCCTTCTTCCTCTCTGTTCCTCCCTCTCCTCCTTCCCTCTCCTCCTTCCCTCTCCTCCTTTCTTCTCTCTATCCTGAGCTCCCGTCCATCCTACCCTGTTGTTTTCCTCCCTTATTCCTGTCCCTCGCTTCCCAAATCCTGTTTAAGGCCCCCTGAATGTATTCTGTGTAGGGTAATTGTCTTTTTTGTGCTACAAAGCCCTTTCAAAAGGGCTGTTGGAGGGTGGGTTGTAGCCCGGGACAGGATCCACTGCTCCCAGCAATCCTGCCTGGCTGGCATCAGCTGACGGTGTCTTGTTTAAACATACCACAGACTCGATGTTTTTTTCCCCTCGGGGGGATTGACTTCCTGTGATAAAAGGAGATTCCCTTTTAAAGCAGAGCTCCCTGGTTATATAATGAGAGGAGGAAATGGTCCAGAGGTGACACTGGGAGAATAGAAAAGTTATTTTGGTGACCGACTGTTAAACGGGAGGGAGAATAGAAAATAGCGATCCGGAGGGTCCTGTAACTTGAGTCCTCCTGGGAAAGTGAGAGCAACACATTTAAGGAATTAAGTGAGGGAGTGACCAGGGCAGAGCAGCAGGAAGGGAGGTTACAGTAAGGACAGAGTTGTCCAGGATTCCTCTTAAAGATGTAACTCTTTCCAGACTGCTTCTAATCTCCTCCATAAGCTGCTGTGTCATTCCCACACACTTGTGTCTTCAAACCTGAACCTCCCAGAGCTGTTCTGGCCTTTGCTTTTTCAGCTGAAACCGAGAATATGTGTTATTTTAATGTCCGTGTGTGCGTCCCCAGCAATGCCAGACCAGGGAATTCCTTTCCTCCACCTGCACTTTCTGTCCCCCCCTTACCAGGATGGCAAACTTGCAGTAATCAGAGTGAAAACTGGCTTTTTATGCTCTTGGTAGGGCAAAATTGAGGTTTCTAAAGCAGTTTGCAGTTCCTCAGCAGGGCTCGTTAAGAGGCAGCGACACAAACTCGCAGGGAATCCAACTGGATTCTGGCAGGGAGTCACTGAACCCTCTGAGCCTTCCCAGTCTGCCCTTGGAGTTCCAATCAGCACTGGCTGTTCTTGGAAGTCTGATGTTCATATGGATTTAAAATGGAGTATTGATTTTGGGGGGTTTCACTTTAAACTGGAATATTGGCCAGTTTTCTTGATGGTTGAGTTTTGGAATAGTGGTGATGCTTTGGAGTGTCATCCTCAGGAAAATAAATGGGGGAATCTGCTCCTCCTGGGCCACAATTGGTCTGGTTGGTGTGTGAAAAATCATTTGGGTTGGAAAGGACCTTAAATCCCATCTTGTTCCACCCCCTGCCATGGGCAGGGACACCTTCCACCAGCCCAGGGTGCTCCAAGCCCCGTCCAGCCTGGCCTTGGACACTCCCAGGGATCCAGGGGCAGCCACAGCTTCTCTGGACATCCTTTTCTTTGTCCCCTTTCTATTCACACGTGGGGAGTGGGAGGAACACGAACTGTCCAAGGGACATACTCTTGGTGTAGCTGGGCTGTGATCAGAGAATCAGCTGGGTTGGAAAGGACCCCTGAGATGATCTAGTCCAACCCTTGAAGTGATCTCAGCAGGACCCAAATGCCCGTTTATTATCCCAGAACTCCAGCTCAGATGCTGTAGATGCCAAGACCAGATTCCCTGGTTTCCCTTGGATGCCACGGACGAGGTGTCCTCTGGCAGCGGGGAGTGCCAGCTGCCTTCCCTGAATTTTGATCCTGGAAGGGCCCTCAGCTGCTTTTCATCTGGGATGTGCCTGTAAAAATATGGAAAATGCCCACAGTTGATCAAAATTAAACTGCTTTTCTCCCTCTGAGCCTGGGGTATGTTTATTTGCTCTAGTATGTAATTTATCTGTGGACTTAATTTTCAGCAGCCAAAAGTGCTGACTGTGCCTGCTGCCTTTCCCAGATGAAATTCCCTGGCAAGCCTCGCGTCTTCCAGGATCGTTGTGAGGTGCTGATGTAATCCAATGGTTGAATGTGAGCTCAACAGGAAATTATATAGTGCAAAACTTGCTCTGAATGTCTGCGTGGAGTTGAAGTGCGTTGGTTCTTCGGAGTGGTTTTACAGGAGGTGTTTGTGGTGTTCAGGAACTCTGCTTTTGCTCGGGTTTTTAATTGAAGAGGTGGCAGTCGATGCCCGGGGAGGGTGGAGGGGAGCAGGGCTGATGGTTACATATCCTTAACTTCTCATCAAAATTTCAGTGGGTCTTATTTTGGCAACTCTATCTGAATAATTCAGCAGTGTGCTGAAGTAATTTTGTGTAGGGGGGGGGGGAGCACAACAAGTGCATGAAAATAGTTAATCCAAGTTGAAATGCATAAGAGCATCGTGACTGTACAACTGTAAAACCCTGCTTTACTCTAAATAGCTGTTGTATTGCTTAAAAGGAACTTCACAGCTTGTAAACTGAGGAATAAAATGTAAACATAGATTAGGAAATGATCCTCTGAGAGGCAGAAGCAAAACAGAGGTGGGCTCTGGTGATGAAGATCTTGTTTCTCACAGGGATCACCTGAAGTAGTGTAATTTTCCACACTGAATTTTTAACCTCTCAAAGCAAGGTCACTTACAAAGTGCCTTGGAGGACCTGCATTTTGTCCTTGAATTGGTTTAATTTTCGACTTGAAGATTGTAGGATCTTGTTATTTATGAAGCAAGCTTTGGATTAACCTGAAAGATGTTCCTGTGGTATTAGAGAGGTCAGACTGCAAGGGAAGCTGAGTATCCACCAGCTGCACTTATTGACTGATAACAGGCTTTTTCAAAGCAGTTTTCATTCAGCAATCCTGTTAATGCTTTAGGCTTGAATTTAAA
>NW_020956417.1:68945-71894 GCF_003031625.1 Empidonax traillii
GATCTTGTTATTTATGAAGCAAGCTTTGGATTAACCTGAAAGATGTTCCTGTGGTATTAGAGAGGTCAGACTGCAAGGGAAGCTGAGTATCCACCAGCTGCACTTATTGACTGATAACAGGCTTTTTCAAAGCAGTTTTCATTCAGCAATCCTGTTAATGCTTTAGGCTTGAATTTAAACTTTTTTTTTGTGGGATCAGAGTAATAAATACAAATAATTTTGCATGAGCAGCAGAGTGAGGTGAGTCAATTATTTTGATACATTTTTTAAGTCAGTGTGGCAGGATTGCACTCCCCGCTCTAGAGCATATTAAAAAAAATTAAATGTAAGAACTACAAGAACAGGTCAGGCAAAAGGTTCATTGAGGTGGATTTGTGCAGGGACAGGTTTTGTTTGTCCTTCATTGATCATCTCATTTGATGCTCAGGTGGGGTTGGGCTGTGTCCTCTGGGCTTTTGGCACTGGAGCCTGAGGGGTCCATCAGGAGCTTTTGTCCTGCAGCCTCTGGGCCCTGTGGGATTGTGTGGTCAGATCACAGTCCCAGTCCCACAATGGTTTGGGTGGGAAGGGACCTTAAAGATCATCTCATCCCACCCCCTGCCATGGGCAGGGACACCTTCCTCTGTCCCAGGTTGCTCCAACCTGGCCTTGGACACTCCCAGGGATCCAGGGGCAGCCACAGCTTCTCTGGGCAACCTGTGCCAGGGCCTGCCCACCCTCCCAGCCAGCAATTCCTTCTCAGGTCTCCCTGGATCCTTCTCTTCTCCAGGTGAACCCCCCCAGCTGTCCCAGCCTGGCTCCAGAGCAGAGGGATCCAGCCCTGGGAGCAGCTCCGGGGCCTCCTCTGGGCTCTCTGCAGCAGCTCCACGTCCTCCTGCTGCTGTTCCCAGGGCTGGGGCAGCTCTGCAGGGGGGTCTCACCTGGGGGGGGGCAGAGGGGCAGAATCCCCCCTGCCCTGCTGTGGGATCAGCCCAGGGCACGAGGAGGGTTCTGGGCTGGGGCATGTCCAGCCTCTCCCCCCCATCAGGGCTGTTCTCCATCCATCCATCGCTCCCTTCATCCCCAGCCTGTGCTGACACCAGGAGTTGTCCCAACCCGTGTGCAGGACCTTGCCCTTGGCCTCGTTGGACCCCCTGAGGTTGGCACAGCCCCACCTGTCCAGCCTGTCCAGGTCCCTCTGGATGCCCCATCCCTTCCCTGGTGTGTGATGGCCCCACAGCTCGGTGTCCTCAGCAAACTGGCCCAGGGTGTGCTCTGTCCCAGGGGCACAATTTGGCTTCTTCAGAGTCTCTTCACCACACCAGAAAATACCTTTCCTTCCTGGAAGGCTGGTGCTCTGTGCACAGGGGAGTGCTGGTGGTGTCGAGGGAATAACCCAGCTCTGAAGTCTCAATAAGTGCAAATAAATAACAAGATTAACTCTGGTTACCAGCGTTACCTTTGTCCTCTCAGTGTCACACCTGAGGCATTCAGGTCACACCAAACACGCTCCTCTCCCTGCTTGTCTCCTGGGAGGGTTTTTCTGATAATCTTTCAAAGTACAGGAGCTGTAATTTCTAGGTGAGTTGTTTTCTATTGCACTTTTCGGAAGCATAGTACCAAAGGAGGGGGTTGTGTACTGGGAGGAGAGTTTTAATCTGCTAAACAGGGATGTAGGCTGTGTTTTGTGACTAAAATGTTATGTTTTTAATCTGGAGGAGGTTGCCTGTGGGTTGTTCCCTCTCTCAGCTAGATTTTACTGAATTGCTTCTGTCAGTCTGCTAATTGATTTTTAAAATATATTTTAAAAAGAAGACAAATGGAGTGTGTTCAAGGTGCTCAGTGGGCTGATTGGATTCAGGGCAGGCTCTGGCTCTCACGTGCCCTTTGTGTAGACTCGGGGTTAATGAAGTGACTCATTCATTCAGTCTGGCTGGGGCTGCACATCCCTGGGTGAGAGGAGGAACAAACCACCCGCAGGCTGGAACTCTGAAGGCTCTGAGCCTCTCCTGGACAGCGAGCTGGGAACGCACAGCCTGTGCCTCCCTGGAGAGCTGCGGGGTTGGGCACTCCACAGAAGATAATCAGAGGTTCTTTGGAGTCCCAAATGCTGCAGGGCTGCTGGTTTTTGTCTTTGTTTCTCTGGTCTGGCCATCAATAACAGCCCCTGCGCTGGGCTTGGTTTTGGTTCTGTACGATGGCAGATCTCAGCTCTGCAGCTGTTTAAACTGGGAGAGGGCAGGGTTAGGTGGGTTGTTGGGAAGGAATTGCTGGCTGGGGGGGTGGGCAGGCCCTGGCACAGGTTGGGCAGAGAAGCTGTGGCTGCCCCTGGATCCCTGGAAGTGTCCAAGGCCAGGTTGGAGCAACCTGGGCTGGTGGAAGGTGTCCCTGCCCATGGCAGGGGGTGGAATGAGAGGATCTTTCAGGTCCCTTCCCACCCAAACTGCTCTGGGATAATTTTTGGTTTTATCCAGCAAGTTTCTTGCGGGAAGCACAGAAGCATCTCCTGAAACAAGTCCTGGAATGCCTGATTAGGAGAGGATGGGCAGACCCTGTCTTGCTGCTCTGCCAGGGTTTGTAGCTGGTGCCTTCAGCCTTTCCTCAAGTGCAGGAGGTGACCCCCTGTGCCTGTGGGGAGTGTTTGGGGGGTACTGCACCTCCCCAAAGTGGGGGGGGTTGGTGGGAATGCTTTTTGCCTTGAGGAGGGGAAAGAACTGGGATCTCCAACTCCTCCGGTGTGGAACCACCATGAAAACGGGGGCTCTGTAGATGCTTCGGTGGTCTTGGAGCTTGATGTGCCTGTGCTTGTTTCGTATTCTGGAGTGGGTCTGTGGGATCAGCCTCTTTGGAGGCCTGTGAGGATGGTGGATTTACCTGGAATATTCTGGATTTTTAATCCATTTCCGATGCCCTCAGACAGGTGGGGCTTCAGAATCTCAAACGCTGAATGAAGTTCAGTGTGGAGGACTT
>NW_020956417.1:72436-79422 GCF_003031625.1 Empidonax traillii
CCCCCCTCATTCTTCAGCAGTGCCTTGTCCTGTAACAACCTTCTCTCCCATCCTGGCTTATTTGTCTCTGTGTTCAGCCCGAGGCCAGGTAGGGGCAGTTCAGAATATGTTCTTGTCACTTGTGGAATAAATGCAAAGTATAACTCAAGTGATGCTGTAGAATCTGGAAGTATTTCTCCTTTCAAACACCAGTGGGGGAAAAAAAACCCCCTCAAACAAAAAGCCCCTCCTGAATTCATTCCCTTGTGATTGTAATAATTTGGCTCAAAAATTTAGAAGTGTCTGATAAATACTGTAAATCTGAAGAGGTAGAAGTGTAGGAGGATAGAGGGTAGGTACGGAATGTTTTTGGAATAATAAAGTGGATTTTTTTTTCTGTAGAACGTCTTCTTTACTAATTAATCTGAAAATGGAGCAAACTCAAGTGGAGCAGCTTGTAACAAAAAGCTTTTTGCTGGAGTTTGCTGCTGGGAATGATCTCATCAGCCGGGCACTGTGCAGTCTCCAAGTGTTTGCTGGCACAGAAGGGATCTGCGTGGGTGCCCTGGAAGGAGCTGGGAGTGCTGGACGGGAGCAGGTGGGGATTCCATCCAGGCATCACTGGCTGATCCTTGAGGTCCCTTCCCACCCAAACCGTTCCAATGATGGGCTGTTACAGAAGAGTGGAAAAAATGCGCTCCCAATCATAATTGAGAAACATCCTTTTGGTCTTAAGGTGTAACCAAGCAAGATTTAAAATTAAAAATGACTGAACGGTGATCCTTGGCTTCGGGGTTTTTGTTTTCTGTTTTAAAACTCATTGCACTGGATTGATGTCCCCTGTGTTGAACTCACCTGGCTCTGCTTCCAGGCAGTTCCTGTCTTGCCAGAGTAAGAGTTGAAGGTGTTGGAGTGCTTGTTTAACATTCCCTGTAGGTGACTCTGCCATGGACTCAGGAAAAACACTCACTGTCCCCTGTGCAGGGATATTTGGAGCAAACCCCGATGTGTTCCCTGCTACCTGCTGATAACTGGTGTATTTGGTCTTTGTGCTCCTGTCTCTGCATCCTCTGGCCTTTCATAAAGCCACGAGAGGAGAATCCTTCTCCCACCCCCACTGCGGTTTGGGTGTGAGATTATTGACTTGCAGCAAAAATTCTTGAAGCAAGGTGATTTTATTTACTAGTGCAACCTGCTGGAAGTGGTGTGGGGGGGAAATGCCACGTGTTTTCTACCTGTTCCCGTTTTTAAAACCATAAAATCGTTGCTTTAAAATCAGCAACTGACTGGGAAAACTATTTGTAGTAAGAGCGAAGCCCGGATATTCAGCTTGTGTGATGCTCGTGGGGGTTGACGCTCCTATCTGTCTCTTGCTGAGTGAGAACTGGGTGATGTGCCAGAAACACAGCGAGTTCGATTCATTCCGAGTCGACTTTCTCAACCAGAAGTCGTGTTGTTCATTGTCCTGTCGCTTTCTCACCCTGATAAGCCGCTCTGTTTGTCCTTGGAGGCGTCGGGAGCCTCGTGCTGGTTCCAGCTAAAACTGCAGTATCTGTGTGGAGGGGGGGCCAGAAGGTTTGGGGGCAGCTGAAAGCTCCAGTGCAAGTGTTTCTGTTCTGTCAATTAATGAAACGCTGAGAACTGTGAAAACCAGTGATTGCACGTGAGACCTCGTAGCTGGAATTTGTCTTTGAAATGATGGCAGCATTAATTAGTCACTTTCGAGTGGCAGCAGCTCCTGCAGGTGAAGGCAGCAGGAGTGACTGAATTCATGCTGGTGGGGCTGGCTGAGGCATCCCCAGGCCCTGGTGGCGCAGGAAGAGCTGTTGGCACAGTTTTCTGTGCACTCAGACAGGAACAGGCCCTTGTCCTGTATTCCCACCTCCCAGGGGGATTTCCTTGGTGGTGTTTGGGAGTGGAGCCTGGCAGTGCAGGGCTGCTGTTCACACAGAAAGGGCAGCGGGGAAAGAGCTTTTTTGGATCTTTTTGGAATCCCAGAACGGTTTGGGTTGGAAGGGAATTAAAACCCATCTTGTTCCACCCCCTACCATGGGGCAGGGACACCTTCCACTAACCCAGGTTGCTCCAACCTGGCCTTGGACACTTCCAGGGATCCAGGGGCAGCCACAGCTTCTCTGGGCAAACTGTGCCAGGGCCTGCCCACCCTCCCAGCCAGGAATTCCTTCCCAATATCCCATCTCTCCCTGCCCTCTGGCAGTGGGAAGCCATTCCCTGTGTCCTGTCCCTCCATGCCTTGTCCCCAGTCCCTCTCCAGCTCTCCTGGAGCCCCTTTAGGCCCTGCCAGGGGCTCTCAGGTCTCCCTGGATCCTTCTCTTCTCCAGTGAACCCCCCCAGCTGTCCCAGCCTGGCTCCAGAGCAGAGGGCTCCAGCCCTGGGAGCAGCTCCAGGGGCTGATGTTGGGGGGTCCCAGCTTTGCAGGGGGGTCTCCCACATCCCCAGATCTGATGGCCTCGTCACTCCTGGGTTTGTTTGGATCTGTTTGAAGGAGCAGTCTCGGAACTTCCCTTGTGTCTCGGCCAGGAACAAGTGAAAGTGTGGATAAACATGGGAACAGCTGGTGCTTTTTTTTTGTTGTGGTTTTTTTTTTTTTTCCCTTAATGAATCTGAGCTGAACAGTTTTAAGTCCAGATTAGAAGTGGGGTGGTGTAATTATTTTTTAATTGGTCTGTGCAGTAAGAACCTGTGCATTAAACTGCAGAACCCTGCGAATTGCAGTCGCTGCAAGAAATAGAAATCAGGTGGAATAAGTGTAGTGCTGGAAATTAGTTTTATTGGCACGTCTGAGGCATTTTCACGGGGGAAGTTTTTCATTCAGTCGTAACAGAATGTTTTATTAATGCAGGTTTTGATTTCTGAATGTTGTTTGGGGTTTTTAAGGCAGCGAGTCTGCACTGATTTAGCTGATTGTGATGGGAAGTAACTCATGTTGTAGTGCTTGCAGTCCTGATGGGCAAAGTGCTGCTGCTCTCGCTGCGTTATCAGAGCAGGAATCGCTTTCCTTGATAAGCACAGAACAAGGATCTGAGAAAACAGTTCCAGCAGCTCCCTTAGTTTAGGCTGTCACTGCTCTGGTAACACAGACAGGATAATTCTGCTCCTCTGCTTTCCCAAAATAAAACAGGGTCTGGGGGGACGGAATCTTGGGAGATGCTGAGTCTCTCCCTTCTTTTTTTACTTTCCCTGTAGTTCCTCTCCGCTCTGCTTTTTACCTACTGTGATTGAAGTTGCAAAAATGCAGCAAAATAAAAATAATAATAATAAAAAAAACCTCGGGGGGACTTTCTCACTCTCTACAACCCCTTGAAAGGACGGGGGAGCTGGGGTGGGGGGTCGGGCTCTGCTCCCAGGGAACAGGGACAGGAGGAGAGGGAACAGGACAGGAGGAGAGGGTGCCAGGGGAGGCTCAGCTTGGCCATCAGCAGGAATTTCTCCCTGGAAAGGGTGGTCAGGCCGTGGGCTGGTGGGTCTGAGCCCGGGAGCTCTGCAGGGAATGTTTGGGATCCTGAGTGTGTGTCACACCCCCTGCTCCGGCTCTGGTGTCTCAGCTCTCGCAGCAGTTTGCTCATCTGTTCTGGTTTAACGCAGCTGTCTGCACCTTGTTGTAACCTGTCAGCATCTGAGGGGGGTTCTGAGGCTCCAGCCTGGCTTTTCACGCTGGATTGAACAAATCTGTTTTTGGAGGCAGTTGCATAACGGGAAGTGTGTGTGTGTCTTCTGTTCCAGTTAATTTTTTGTTTGCTTGAGGAACTTGTTGTCTTTAGAAAAACCTTAATTACTCTTCTGCAGTTGTAAATAAACATCTGAAGGATTTGTGGGTCGCTTTTGCCCTGAATTTTCTCAGCAGTGACACCGTGTTTTAAAATCCCCAAAAGCTGTGGTTTTGCCTCAGAATATGTGAACGTGTTCCAGCTCAACCCAAATGTTTGTCCACAGAATGCCTTTGGGTTTTTATTCTCACTGGCTGAGTTTTCAGCCCACCCTTAAAAAAAAAGGGAAACTTTGACCCTTACCGACTAACCTCTTCCTTGTTTGGGGGTTTGTTTTCCGTCTGGGGCCCAAACCCCTCGGGTAAGGTGCGTTTCTTTGTGCCGTGGGAAGGTGATACACGAGCTGAGAGACGAGCAACTAAATGTTAATGATCTGAAGCCTATCTGGCTACACCATTCTGACCTTTATCTCCCTTCTTCCCTTTCCCCAGGTACAGGTATCGCTTTCTGCTGACACCTGACAGAACAAATCCACTCGCAGGTGCTCTGATTTTAGCTGGAAATCTGAAACGCTGGTGCTGTGGGATAAATAACGGGAGGATGTTTGTTTTCTTTTGTTCCCCCGCACCCTGTTAGTGCCCAGATCCTTTTCTCCTGGGGTGGAGAGAGGTTGGTCTGTGCTGGGGATCACTCAGACCTGACCTAACAAAGCTCTGCCTAAGCCAAGGTCCCAGCTCTGTGAGGTTGTGCCTGCAAAGGGAAGGTCAAATGGCATTTTCAGGCTTTTCCCAAATTTACCAGGAGCATGTGGGATGTTCCACAGGTGACTTCTGACCAGCTGGGATCGCAGTGAGGTCCTGACAAAGTCTGTGTGTAATCAGGAGTTTAATATTTCAGTAGTTTTGGTGTCTCAGGTCACAGATAGTGCTGAATTGTTGCTCCTCTGGGCTGTTCTGTATGAACCTTTGGGCAGCAAGTCCTCTGAAAACTTCAGGAATGCAGTTGTGTTCTGAATGAATTTGGTTTTAATTGATTCTGGCACTTCACAGTGTGTCTGTCATGATTTTGGGTGTCACTAACTCTTGTGTTAGAGAATGTCCTCTAGTCTAGAAGCCTCCAGAAGTGCTGGAGGGGGAACTGGACAAGGGCTGGAGCGACAGGACAAGGGGGAACGGCTTCCCACTGCCAGAGGGCAGGGAGAGATGGGATACTGGGGAGAAATTCCTCCCTGTGAGGGTGGTGAGGGACTGAAATGGGTGTCCTGAAGGAGCTGTGACTGCCACATCCCTGGAAGTGTCCAAGGCCAGGGTGGATGGGGATGGTGGAAGATGTCCCTGCCCATGGCAGGGAGTGGGATGAGATGAGCTTTAAGGTCCCTTTCCCACCCAAACCATTCCATGGCTCTGTGATTCAAATATTTTGATACCAGATAAAGTATATTCTCTCTGTGCTGCTGACCAGCCATGGCTCCTGGAAAGGCTCCTTAGCTGGAAGAAAGGGGGAAAAAGAAATCCAAGCCAACAACAGAGCGTGCCAGGGTTGTCTTACAGTGCCCATTACAGCCAGTCTGGTGTTGTCACTCGCTGTAGAGCCCCAGCCAGGACCTGTCGTTCTTCCCTGGGCTCTAAACCAGCAGGATTTGAAATATCCAGCTGTCCAACGTAGCAGGTCACTCAAGCCCAGAGCAGTGTTAGCTTCAGCGTGTCTGTGGTTGCACGGGCACAGGATGGCGGGGAAGGGTCTTGTGTGGAAAGAAGGGGAGGGGATTTGTTGCTCAGTGCAGCTCAGTGCTCACTGACGTTTCAGATGTGCAAGGCAGCAGCTGCTTTAGTAGGTGGAGACTCCAGGAAATGAGTAGGGAATGTCAGTGATTTCCAGTGCTGAGGCAGCGACGCTCACGTGTCTGCACGGGGAGTAGAGGCTTTCTCTGCCTTTCTTCTGATCCATCTTCGTGGTTTTGCTCTTGAGAACTCAGAGAGAAGTATATTGGTGATGCAGAGGCATCATCTTTTGTTATCGAGCTCCTCCTGCACGTGCTTTGCTGTTTTTCCACCGAGGAAAAACTGCCTTGAGTTTCTTGTTGGGTTTTTTTTGGTGTTCCTTTGGCTTAGGGTGGAAGTCTTGTCCCAGCCACTGGTGGATGCTGTTCCAGAGCTGGCATGGACTGGGGCCGTTCCCAAGATCCACTTGCACGTGGCCACCAAGGTATAAAGAGTAAGACTTGACACGTGGCAGTGCGGCCCTTCCGTGCTCACTCGAACTCGGCTGTGGTGCTGAAGCTCCAGGAGGAGCTGCCTTCCCTCCTCACCCAGGAGGGCCATCAGTTGGCTTAGCAGCCTTTGGTTAGCAATCAAGTGACATTTGAATAATGAGAGCTGCTTTTCCTCCTTGCTCTCATCAAAGGGTTCATTAGTGTTGAGCCCCAGCTAAGGCAAAGCAGCCGCTGGAGGAGCTTCAGTCAATGGTTTTGGTCATAGTTAGGACTCAGCTCGGGTTGTTGCTGCTCCTTGTTGTAATGTGTGTGCAGCTGGATCTTTATGAATCTCAGTTACGTCTCCAATCATTAAAAATGCCTCTCTGTGGCCTGTGCTATCCCTGAAGCTGCAGGTTTTTGGATTCCACTGGCTGAGTGTGGGTGCAGGACGTGCTCTGACAAATAAAACATCTGACAGGGGTCACAGTGGGGCTGTATTGATCAGACAGAACAGTAGGAAGAATTCCTGAATTCTTAAACTCTTTATTTTTAGATGTAGCTCTGCTGGGCTGAAGGCTTTCTGTTCCCTGAATTGTTCCAAAAATAAATATTTCAGGCGAGGATTAAACTTGAATGTGAAAGACAGTGTTTTTTATGCATCAATGTTCACGGAAGGAGCTGGTCAGAAATTACTATTCTCCTGAAATTTGCATGTTCTGCCTCCAAATGAGAGCTGCTTTCACCAAAACCGCTCATCCACACGGGAAGCTGGAGGTGCTGGTGGGAATGCAACTGGGAGAGCTAATTTTAGCTGATTCAATCCTGTGAGCAGCAGTTCTTCAACTGTGAAAAGAGACACTTTGGTCTTGCTTAAATCACTCTCTTTTTTTTTATTATTTTTTTTTTTTTTATTTTTTTTTTTTTATTGAGCTCCTCCTGAACGTGCTTTGCTGTTTTTTCCACCAAGGGCATTTGCTGCCTTGGGTTTTCTTGTTGGGGTTTTTTTTGGTGTGATCTGGATGTTGGTGTTAAGGGGTTTTTTTTCTGTTTTGACACTTCTGAAAGATCTTCGAATCTCTTAACTC
>NW_020956417.1:79622-85429 GCF_003031625.1 Empidonax traillii
TTTTATTTTTTTTTTTTTATTGAGCTCCTCCTGAACGTGCTTTGCTGTTTTTTCCACCAAGGGCATTTGCTGCCTTGGGTTTTCTTGTTGGGGTTTTTTTTGGTGTGATCTGGATGTTGGTGTTAAGGGGTTTTTTTTCTGTTTTGACACTTCTGAAAGATCTTCGAATCTCTTAACTCATCGCTCCCGTCAGAGTCTTTGATCTCAGCCTGCCCTGGGTGTTTCCAGGCTCTTGTCTCGTGTGCTCTGGGTGTTGAGTGCTCTCTCCCACCCTCCCCACGCTCCTCTGTTGGGCTTTAATCAACCAGAGGACTCTGGCTGCTCAAATTTACATTAACAGGTGACTTCCAACCCATTGCACCGTCCAGCCTTTCACAACCCTCCAGGAAGGTCCTTGGCTGGTCCTTGACACTGGTGATTTGGCAATCCATGAGTCACTCTTCCAACTTTCCAGAGTCATTGCATGTTGTTTCTTTTTTGCCAATTGCTCCTGACATCCCAAAATCCGCGGTGCTATAAAAACAGCTCCGCTTGTGCAGCTGCTGCCTCACTGTCTGATTGTATGAACCTCACTGGGTTTCAGCTTCGTCGACCTCGATCGCCGCGGAAAAGAGTTCTCCAAAGTCTGTCCTCTCTGATAAGGATTAAATGTGGGTGTTGCCAAAGAGTGTCTGCTTGGCTTTGCAGTAGAAGACCTTCATTTTTCCATGTGCTGCCTGGGATTGGGGAGCATCACCCCTTCCTACCAGCAGCAGGACTGGCGTGACTGCCGTGAAACCCTGACTGGAGTTTCATGAATATTTCCCCAGAAAATGCCTCGCTCCTAAAGTGCAGTGGAACTGAAGCTTGTGTTTTGAAGGCTCTAAATTACTAGTCTGACTTCTCTTGGGAGAAGCTCTACTCAAAAGCCTGGAATGAAATCTAAAAGCAGTCTCTTTCAAATCCCGCAATCACTGAGGTTGGAAAAGAGCTCCGAGATCGAGTCCCCCCCTGTGCCCCAGGCCTGCCTTGGACACCTCCAGGGCTGGGCACTCCAGACCTCCCTGGGCAGCCCCTGCCAAGGCCTGACCACCCTTTCCAGGGAGAAATTCCTGCTGATGTCCCACCTGCCCCTCCCCTGGCCCAGCCTGAGGCCGTTCCCTCTCCTCCTGTCCCTGTTCCCTGGGAGCAGAGCCCGACCCCCCCCGGCTCCCCCCTCCTGTCAGGGATTGCAGAGCCAGAAGGTCCCCCCTGAGCCTCCTTTTCTCCAGGCTGAGCCCCCCCAGCTCCCTCAGGCACTCATCTTATTGCCAGCTCTGTCCGAGGTGCCTCACACAGGTGTGGTAACAGGAGTTTGATGCTGAACAAAAATTCAGTGACTTGTTTTTTTTCTTTCCCCCGTGTTCCCTATGAAGAAAAATAGTCCATTGTGTGTTTGTGAATAAACTCTTGGTTTAGGATCTCTGTGAGTTCCTAAGGCAAGGAGATTGTAGGGGTTGTGCCTATAAAGACAGTTTTCCTTCCAGTGGGAGGTGCTGGAACAGGATGGTCCTTAAGGCCCCTTCCAGCCCAAACTGTCCTGTGATTCTGTGATTCCTTGTGTCAGGCTGTAGTTTATTTTCTCCTAGCATTATTCCTCTAGGAAAGGGCTGGGATGGAAAGGGGAGACGCCTCACTCTGGAGTTTCATGGCCACCATGTAAATATAGCTCAGGGCTCACCAGCCCTTTGCATTCGACACCCTGGACCTGCTGTGCATGTGGAATGTTGGAGCTGCCGTGGGCACCTCCGCTCCTGGCTCTTCGTGTCAAGTGATCTCCATGCCCCTGCTGCTGGAGAGGGGAGCTATTTAAAGGAAGCTGTTTATCCAGAGCTGTGGAAACGAAGTCTGAAGGGTGAGAGAACAGGAAACTCGAAGATCGAGCGGGCTTTTCTCTCGCAGGGTGTGGGGAAACAGTCTTGTGGGTTTGGGATGGGAAAACAGAGAGTGCTGCTTGTTTAGGGAGTGTGAGGGAGCTGAGAAGGGTTTCTGATCTGGAGGATGGCACATTCTTTCTGCTGTAAACTCAACTGCCCTGAAGTGCATTCCAGTTGCTTGGGGTAAGAGTGATAATGCCGAGGGTGGCCCGAGGCTTGCTCTGCTCCCTGTGCCTGGTGCTGCAGAAACACAGATTGAGGCAGTCATTGCTCATACGGAAAGTTCTGGATCACTGGAACCAGAGACCATCCAATCACCATAATTCTGTGAGGTGGGTGTAGGGGCATTGCTGTCTTGCATCCTTTTTGGGGTGCCTTGCCCAGGCGAGCTCTGCTTTTCTCAGGGGTTGTGGTTCACTCCGTCCCCCAGAGGGCTCTCACTGGGAGCTGGCAGAGACAAGCAGTTGCTACTAAAAGTAGTAAGAACCTTCAAAATGACAGAAAACCAGGAAGGAGTTGTTAATGTTTGCCCTGAAATGTGTATATGCTTTTGGGACTGTTTGGAGTAACTGTTGTATTCCAGGTGGGGTGTGTCTGGGGAACCCTCAGGGGAGAGACTGGAAGTAGTCAGTGTGTTAGTGGGATGCAGGTGAGTCAGTTTTGGAGGGGGCAATCTGTTTGGAAAGCTGGCTGGAGTTGGAGAAGCCCTTGGAATGTTCCATGCTAAGGGTGTGAGGAGCTCGGGAGCTGGAGGAGCTGAGGAACAGGACCTGCTGGTGCAGGATGTGGAACTGGATCCTGCAGGGATGACAGACACGACAGGACGGTCTGGGTGCCAGGCAGGACCTGCTCCCTGCTCGTGCAGGCAAGGGGAAAGGAGGAGTGGGAGTGGTATGGGGTGTAAATGGGATCCCAGGCTGCCTTCCCTGCTCCTGCTGCTTTCCCTCATCACCTGTGGAAAAGCTGTGCTGAGGAGGAAGAAAGCTGGGCACTTGGAATCAGGGGTGCAGTGCATGGGCAGGTATCCCTTAAAATAGTTCCCAGAAAAGTCGCTGAAGGTCAGAAAGCATTTCTGGTGAATCGGGGACCGCAGGAGTCGGGATTTGCTGGATGTAGGAACAGCTTCTCTCTGCTGTTCACCAACCCTTCTGGAAGGTACAAGTCCTCCTCCATGTGTTATGTGAGGGGACAAGGTGAAGGCCATCTTAGACCCAACACTAAAGAAATCTTTGCAGCTACATCTGCAGTTTTATCCAATCAATTTGGGGTTAGAAGAACTGATATTAACAATTTCTACTTGTCAGTCGAGAACACTCCGTATTTAAAAAGGAGCAATTTTTCAGCTGTGGGCAGTTAATCCCAGCTTGGTAGTACAGGAATTCTGTCCTTTAAGGATTATTTAGAGAGAGGGGCAGCTTTAGCAAAGGCAAAAATGGTTTTGCCCAGACTGTTCCCAGGGCCATGGCTGACATGGAGCTGCGCTAAAAACGAGCTCGTGCTTTTCATTTTCTTCAGCTCTGCCCCAAAAGAGAGGGCTGTGGCTTGGTTTTCTTAACAAATAAAAGTTGAATGTTTTCAATGCAAAGGGATGGGAATATCATGTGTGAGAGTGGATCACAGTGAACGTGGGATGGACTTTAATGAGCAGTCTTGGTGCTCTGATTCCTCTGGGTGTGATGTGGGTGTTCATCCTCGGGAAGCAGCTGGAGAGAAGGACCCCCATGTCCCAGCTTATCACAGGGTGGCCCAACTGCCAGTACTGATGTGGAAGAGGAAAATGTGGGGTTTTTGATGTGTGTCAGCAGAGTTTGCTTCTGTGGGGAAGGGGAGCATCAGTGTTACCAGTCAGCTGAGAGCTGACACGGAATTCCTCGTGTATCCGAATCCTACACAAGGTGTTTCTCCTTCCCTTTGTAGTAACTCTCCTTCCCAACCCTTCTGAAGGGAGCAGGACTCTTTCAGAAAGTTTTACCACTTACTGAAGCTGAATTGACACCCTTTTCACAGGGCTGTTCCCTCGTTTATCTAAAAGCTCTGGCGTTTTTACTTCCCTGGAACACGAGATGTGCATTTGTAGGGAGAGAAACACAGATTAGTGGTTCTGTCTGCCCCCTGAGCAGGTGCTGAGAGGATGTTTTGCCGGAGATTGCCTTCCTGACTTGCTGTGGTGAAGAACAGGTTGGACATTTCTCCATCTTTGTGCCTTGGGTTATGTCCTTTCCTGTGTGGAGAACACGAAGAGTGATCATTTTGAGAGAATCTGATTATTTTTTAAAAAATAGATAAGTTTGCTTCAGAATAAAGAAACATTGCCAACGAAATGGAAAATATTGGATAGAACAATTTGGGACACGACAGCCAGTGGATGAGGGGATGGTTCCCTGGGAAAGCTGGTGGGTGCAGGTTCACTGGAGTCGTGGAAAACTACGGCAAAGGGGCGGCTGGGGATAAACACGGACTCGTGACTCAGACGTGGCTGTCCCAGGTGGCTGGGCAGGTGTGGCCCTGACAGTGACTTTGTGAGCTTTTAAGCCCTTCCCTGAGCACCTGAAATGCTGCTTAGTGCAGGGATGTCCTGCTGAGCCTGGATTACTCCAGCTTTTATGGGGTTTTGGGGGTTACGATTTATAACGGGGGGAAAGTTGCTCACGGTTTTCGTGGAATGTCCTGAACGGGTTCAGCAAGTGTTGATGGGAAATAGCAATTCCAGAATGGCTGGGCTTGGGAGGGACCTCTGGAGATCCCCCAGCCCAACCCCTGCCAAGGCAGGGTGACCTGAGCAAGTGACACAGGGAATGTCCAGGTGGGGTTGGGATGTCTCCAGAGAGGAGACTCCTCCCCCTCCCTGGGCAGCTGTGCCAGGCTCTGGCACCCTCCTGGAGAGAAGTTCTTGCTCAGGTTGAGGTGGAACTTGCTGGGGTTCAGTTTGTGGCCATTGCTCCTGGTCCTGTCCCTGGGCAGCCCTGAAGAGAGTGTGGGACCATCCAGACCCCCCTTGGGGGTATTTGTGTGGATTGATGGACCCCCTCTCACCTTCTCTCCTCCAGACTAACCAGGCCCAGCTCCTGCAGTCTCTGCTCATCAGAGAGATGCTCCAGACCCCAAATCATCTCTGTGGCCTCCTGGACTCTCTCCAGTAGCATCTTGTCTTTCTTGGCCTGTGGAGCCCAGAGCTGAACCCAACGCTGCAGATGTGGCTCGCCAGGACAGCAGAGGGGCAGGATCCCCTCCCTGACCTGCTGGCCACACTCCTCCTGATGCCCCCCGGGATCCCATGGGCCTCCTGCTCCCAGCAAGAGCGAGGTCACATTCCTGTGGAGGAGAGAACACTTAGGAAAGCTGCCTGGATCACCGGAGGGGGCCTGCAGCAAAATTTCTCTGGTTTCAGTGACTCAGATTTAACACAACTCATTTCCCAGCCATCCCCCCATGAACTCCCATCCCACACTCCCTAATCACATTCCTTCTGCCTTGTGTTTTGCAGATAAGCAGTTTCTGAGGACTGAGGTACCTGCAAAGGGAACACCTGCTTTTGAGGTAGGAACTGTTTCTCTGATGACCCCAACGCTAAATCTTTAATTAAAGAGCAAAGGTTTGATACAGCTGGGTGTGCACATGGAAACCTCCTCTGTGCTGGGAATGCAGGGGTCTGAAATGGCAGTTCTGGGAGCTTCTGTGGAGCAAACATGTCTGGAATGCACTCACCTTCCCATTCTAACATTCTAACATTCCCCTGTTTCTGTTTGGGATAGCAGGGCTGGGGTGGGACTCGGGGATTGTTCCTTCCTGGCCAGTTGGACCTTCTTTTTCTTGTCTTTTCTGCTGCAAAGGGCACACATTTAACTTGGTCACTCAAATCTTCTTTTTGTCAGAGTAAGAGGACTACAAAAGATTAAAATGGGTAAACGAGGC
>NW_020956417.1:86631-105269 GCF_003031625.1 Empidonax traillii
CTGTTTCTGTTTGGGATAGCAGGGCTGGGGTGGGACTCGGGGATTGTTCCTTCCTGGCCAGTTGGACCTTCTTTTTCTTGTCTTTTCTGCTGCAAAGGGCACACATTTAACTTGGTCACTCAAATCTTCTTTTTGTCAGAGTAAGAGGACTACAAAAGATTAAAATGGGTAAACGAGGCTAAGGAAAACAAGTCTGATTTGATTTGTTGGGAATTGGGAGCAGCGGATCAGCCACGTTTCTGATCCTCGCTGTCCTTCGGGGAAGGCTCCAGAAAGCTCCACTTCCACTGCACTCTGCAGTCAGGGGGTGTTTGAGGGGCTGGTGTTCATGTGGCATAGTTTAGTGAAGGAATTACAATTTATTTATGATATCTGTGTGGACTGAGAGACCCAGGTTCTTCTGCAGTGCAGTTTAATTGTGGTTGTTCTCAAGTGCTGTGGATGTGTTTGACTCCTGAGAGGAATATCAGCCGTTTTCTCCACTGTTTGATACTTTCTTTTGCCTTTTCCTTACCAAAACCGACTGAGTCCCGAGTGCTGGTGCCACCCTGCGAGTCTGGCTGTGAGGAATGCCAGGGAGTCACAGGCATGCAGTTCACAACACCTCCTTCTTACATCACCAGCTGTCTCTGCTGCGATTTACAGACACTGCCTGGAGGCGACAGCAGCCTCACCTGTCTCCTAAAACTTACTTATGGGATCAAACAAAAAAAAAGAGCATCTGAGGAACAGCTCTGTGCCCTTAAGTGGCAGGTGCAGAGATGACACTGTGGGTGCAAAGCCCTTTGTTTTCAGTAGGGCTCCCACTGCTGTGTGTGCCCGTTCACGCTGTGTCCACTCATGGTGTGGCTGGAGGAGGCTCCTGGTGATGCTGTGACAGGGCCCAGGCCCAGCTGGGGCAGCCCCACCACCCTTTTTGGCAGCCCCACCACCGGCCAAACCATCTCAAGTCATGCTCTAAAAGCCAGTTGAACAGAAGCTGATCTCCCTCTGGGTGGGATGGAGGGAGGGGACGTGCCCACAGTGCCTCTTACCGTGGCCTCAGTGGACCTGAGGAGGTCATGGCAGGTGTGCTGTCACCTTCTCCTGCAGGGAGGGAGCGTTAGGGGACAGGGGAGGTGATGCAGGAATGTGAGAGCGCCGTGTTTTCCTTCCTTCACCCTCCAGTCTGGAGTGCTTTCTGTTTTTCCTCCTTTCTACTTCACTGAGCTTGGACCAACTGGTCTGAATGTCTGCCAGGCTCCTTGGGTGTCTGGACTCGCTCTCAGACTTCAGTTTACTCAGTCACAGAATATCTCCAGTTGGAAGGGACTCAAGGATCATTGAGTCCAACTCCCTGCTCCTTGCAGGACCACCTAAAAATAACGATACGACAAAGAGCGTTGTCCAGGCGCTCCCTGAGCTGGGACAGGTCGTGTTGTTGCCTCCCAGCTCGGGGGCTTGCTGTTGTGATTCCCCTCCTTTCTTTCTCTGTTGTCCAAAAATGGGAGCTCCAGTGTGAGTGCCTCCTGGAGTCCCAGGGATCCACGTTCCCCTCCACACTCGCTGTTCGTGGTTTCAGGACGTGGAAGCCAAGCAGGTGTTTCCCATGGACTGCACTCAGCAGCTAAAAGTGCTTCCTGAAGTCATTTATCCTGGAGCATTTAATCCCCACTCATTGACTGCTCAGATAAATAAAGGCAACTTCCTCCCAACATCCTCTGGAGGAGCTGGGAGAGAGGCAGGAGGGAGGAAGTGTTTGTGGCTGGTTTTGTTGGATCACCTGGTTGAGGAGTGTCCGAATTGTGGCCTCCCAGGAACCTGCAGGAGCCCACAGGAAAGATGGGAGAGAGACTTTGGACAAGGGATGGAGGGACAGGACACAGGGAATGGCTTCCACTGCCAGAGGGCAGGGATAGATGGGAGATTAGGAAGGAATTCTTGGCTGTGAGGGTGGGGAGGGGCTGGAATGGATTTCCCAGAGAAGCTGTGGCTGTCCCTGGATCCCTGGAAGTGTCCAAGGCCAGGTTGGAGCAACCTGGGCTGGTGGAAGGTGTCCCTGCCCATGGCAGGGAGTGGGAATGGATGAGCTTTAAGGTCCTTCCAACCCAAACCATTCTGTGATTCGAGAGTTCTCCTTCACCATGTACGGTTTTACTGCCTTAAAGCAATGTGGGAAGAACCCTGAATTAAAATAAAAAGAGTATTTTTTTTTCCAGTACTACACTGAACAACTATTTACCTGGTCCCTTCTCCTTCTCTTTTTGGGAGGGAGCTGCCTGTGTCCTCACTGTGCCTGATAGCACTGAGGGGGCACCTGGAATTTCTCTTATTGCTCTTCCTTTCATGAAATCTCAGCTTTTGTTTTCCAGCCAGTGCCTTGTTTTTCAGCCACCCTTGAGTGTGTTTGTTATCAAGAGCACGGAAATGTAAATACAATAGTGGCTGAGCAGCTACTCCCTTCCTCCTCTGCTGGCTTCCTGCACTTGGGAAGGTGGAAACTATTCTGCATTAATTCATGTCAGGAATGGCTGTTCTTCCCCCTGGTGCCACCCCATCAGATTCCAGACCCCAGAGGGTCTGAGCAGAGAGGGGTGTTTGCTCTCACAGACCTTCCTTGGGAGGGAATGAACACAGGGCCTCCTGCTGCAGCTCCTCCCAGTGTCTTCCCATCCTCCTGTCCCTGACAGGACATCCCATTTTTTTAGCCAGATAAGGCCCCATTCTGGTTGAACTAAGCCTGCATTCTTCAGCTTGCAACATTTGAGCATATTTCTTGAAGGAAAGCTAAAAGCATTGGAGCAGTGCCTTCTCTGACCTGAGAGCATTTCCCCCAGGCTTCAAGTTTTCAGTTATTTTTGAGAGTTGTTGCCTAAGTGTGGTTCTGCTCGTTGTGGTAGCTGATGCTGGTTGATTTCTGTGTCAGGCAGGGATTTTGTCATTAAAATTGGGTTAAGATAAGGGGGAGGCTCAAGTGTAGAATTTGTTCTTTTGACTTAAGGGTTGGACTTGTGGGTCCCCTCCAACCCAGGGTGTTCTGTGACTACCTCAGGAGGAGCTGGGCTCAGCTGCTGGCTGGGTGAGAGCATCAGCCTGCCCTCAGACCTGTCATCTGCTTTTTTTTTACTGGGTTTGTCGTGAGCTGTGTGTGGCAGGAACAGCTTCCTGGGAGGGTTGTTTATCTCCAGTCACCCAGCCCTTCCCTGCCCAACCTGCCACGTTAAATGCCATTAATGTGTTTGTGCTGCACTAGCAGAGCTGGGGAGTTCTGTGATGCTCTTCTGGCCCTGGGCCAGCTGTGGGGCTGAACTGAGCTCAGGAAAAATCCCCGGGATCCTCTCTAAGAATAACCATCACGTGAGAGCAGGAGTGTTCCCCTGCTCGCAGGGAATTAAGGTGCCGTGTTGGGAAGGAATAACAGCAGCAGCTTAAGGGCTGGGCTGGCATCCCTCTGCTGAAGGGATAAGCTGCAGGGCCAGAGGGGGCAGGAGGGTCTGGCTGTAACCTTTAGCTTTCCTTGCTGCCCAGGATGACACAGGGCTTTCAGAACAGACAGGTTTATCAATAAGAATCTGATCGATACCACGGGAAGGAGATGGGAACGGGCTTGCTGAGCTTCTGGTCTAGCAGAGTTCCCTGCTGGGCCTTGGCGTGCAGATTAAACACTGATTAATGTGCTATTGAATGGATTTCTGAGCACTTTGCTGTACCTGTGTCTTTGATTTTACCCCCTTGGTACACGGGAGGGGCTGGGACTCGTTGGGGGGTCTGGGGGTGCTGCTGGAGAGGGTCTGCACGTGGGTCGTGTTGTGGCACAGGCAGGGAGGGATCCTGAGCTTGTGCCTTCCCAGTAACTCCCCCTCTGAGGGAGAAGGGCTCTCTCCATTAGCACTGGTGATGGAGCTGGGAATGTGCCCCGTGTTCCCCCTCTGGGAGGCTTGGGATGACTCACTGGACCTTTCCCCACCTCTCATCCTGTTCTGAAGCTGAATTATCCTTCTACCTGTCTTTGGGAGCTGTTCCATGAGCACCAGCAGTGCCTCCTTCCCTTGGATCACAGGCAGGCAGGATTTACTTGCCAGGTTTCCAGCAGATCCTTCCATGAGCTGTTGTAGCCAGAGGCTCCAGCTCTGCTTGCAGAGGTGCCCAGTTTTCAAAGCTAAAGGCTTCTACCTTCATTTAAAAGAATTCCTGAGGTTTGTCCTTCTCCCTTGGGTGTAGGCACAACTATCCCTACTGTGAAGTAATTCCCAGTGACATGGAATAAATCCCCATTATATTTATTGTGGGGTTGCCCCAAGATGAACAAAATCCATACGTTGGATGGTGCAGATGGTGCAGAGCCCCCTCCTAAGCGTGTTCTGGTGGCACAGCAGTGTGTGAGGGCAGGTTTGGATATTCCAAAGCTGCTCTTCAACAGGGTGAGGAGCAGGCTTGGAGCCCTCGAGGTGTGCTCTGCTCCCACCCTGGGTGTGCTCAGGGACTTCAGTTCTCCAGGAGCTTCTGAGCACCTGAGTGGCCCTCACAGAAAGAAGTGGTTTGTTTCATTCTCCCCGAGCCTCTTGACCTTCCAGTAGTGTTGGGAAGCTTTAAAGTATTGTTTTGTCTTTGCAAATCTGCTTCAAAAAGCGTTGCCAACTCTGCTGTTCCCACTCCTCTGGCTCTGCAACATCAAGTGATGCTGAGTTGTCATGGATGAAAATAGTTCTCCCGTCAAGTTTCTCATTTGGAAACTTCCAGTCCTGCGTCCTGATGGGCAGGTTCTCGTGCTCTATAATTACATTGTCAGGAGAAGGGCTTATTTTAATTAAAAGTAAAGTAGCTGCTCTAATGCAGTCACTGACACAACTGGAATTACCCCGTGGAGGGAAAGGAGTGGAGCCTGTTGGAGATGGAGTTGCTGGGAGCAGTGATGGTGTGTCCTGGCTGCCAAATGAGCTCCTTCTGACTTCATGGCCGTGCTGCTGGAGCTGCTGCTCTCCATAACCTGGGATGTTTCCTGCTCCTTGCTCGAAGCTTGGCTTGGTTTTTGACGCTGGCAAACTCGTTGATTTTGGGGCACTTCTCTAGAGAGTCAGTGCCTGTCAGAACATCTCTGGGGATGGGAACCCCACCCCTGCCTGGGCAGCCCCTGTCAAGGCCTGACCACCCTTTCCAGGGACAAATTCCTCCTGATGTCCAACCTGGCCCAGCCTGAGGCCGTTCCCTCTCCTCCTGTCCCTGTTCCCTGGGAGCAGAGCCCGACCCCCCCTGGCTCCCCCCTCCTGTCAGGGATTGCAGAGCCAGAAGGTCCCCCCTGAGCCTCCTTTTCTCCAGGCTGAGCCCCCCCAGCTCCCTCAGCTGCTCCTGCTGCTCCAGCCCCTTCCCAGCTCCCTTCCCTTCCCTGCACACACTCATTTCTTTTCGCGAGGGGCCTCTTTTCCAACCCGTTTCCACAAGCTTGGATTGTTTCTGCTGTTCCACAGAAAGTGTAACTTGGAATTTTCAAGGCTTAGTCCAATGAACTTCTTGATGAGGTGCAGTATGGATGTAGGACATTAAATGGTAATTAATGCCTGCTTATTTTACTCTTCAGTGAGAGCTTTTTTTGCTTAACTTAATTTCAGAATTCGTCCTCTCTGGTCTTTCCCTCCCACATTCTCAGGTATCTATATATACATATTTATATATTATTTTATATACATAAGGCAGTGTTGTGAGTTCATGAAGGCATCGAGGGCCTGCACAGTGGTATTAAAGCTATAATTAAGCTGGACTAAACCTCTGAGGTTTTTTCCCCACAGCATGCCTTGAACTCGTTCTCATCTCGAGGTTTGTCATCGCAGTCCTTGTGCTGTCCAGTTCTTGTCCCATCTTAGAAATTCAAGCCCAAATTCTCACACAGGCACAAAATCCATGGTTCTGGGAGCCACATACGTAAGGCAAACACGGAGTGGGATGAACTTAGAGGAGCTGACACGAGGATTGTTTGGCTGAGGTGAACTTTTGTAGTGAAACTTCTGCCTCCCTGTGCCCTGACGGGGAGAGGATCTCGCAGGAAGAACAACCAGGAGGTACGACGTACCCCGTAAAGATGATAATTGCTGAGTGACCCCCTGTGTGAGCCCTGTGCCATCCTTGCCTTTGTTCTGAGAGAAGGAGCTCTCTGGACGAGGCCAGAAGGCTGTTATGTTGTGGGTTGTGCTCTCGGGGAGGTGGGAGCCTCTCTCCTCTCCTCTCCTCTCCCCTCTCCCTCTCCCCTGCCCGTGCTATTAAAGGAAAGCAGCTGACGGAGCAGCTGGGCCGGGCTGCGGCTCAGCCTCAACATCCACCGTAGAAAGTGCTCTGCGAACAGCCCGACTTTTCCTACCCCGCCCCCACTCTGGCTTCCCCTCTGCCAAGAGAAAAAGAGGAGGCTCTTCCCCCCCATGATTGATGAAACTCTCCTTATTTGGTGCTGCCTCTCCCGGGACGCGGCGCACAAAACCCCGTCCTGAAAAGCAGCGAACAAGCTTTGCCCCGGGGAGCTGGGACTTCTAAAGTTGTTAAGGAACAGGTCATCTTGGAGCTAAAACTTCTAGGTCTGTACAGAAGGTGGGCAAGACTCCTCTGTTTTACTCAGCTAAGCGTTTACGGTTTTTGGAGTCTTTTTTTAGGTCCCTTATTTCGATGTTGTAGGAGCGGGCAGAGCTTGGCCCTTGAAAGCCCCTCACAGTTATTATCTATGAACTCATCTTCCATGTGGCTTTTTTGAAGGCCAGCCAAGACCATTAATCCCCACCTTCTAGAGTCCCTAATCCCTGCTTGGGGCTTAGGGGAAAGTTATTCTTGTCCTCCCAGCGAAGCCTCTCTGGCAGAGCATCTCCTGCTGTAACCCAAGGCAAGTTTTATTAATGTGACTTTTTATCAGCTTGGAAAAGGTACAACTCCAGCTGGAGCAATCCCAGTGGGACAGTCTTACCCCATCCTTCTGAGTGGTTTGTGGCAGGGAGGTTGCCCAAAGGGAGGGAATCATGCAGGAAGGAGGTTGGTGTGCTCTTATCTCATCTCATCTCGGGTGTAATTAATGAGAATAAAACGCTCTTTGCAGGCACCGAGACGTGCCACGGCTTTGTGTGGGAATGGGTGCAGCTGGAGCGAAGTCAGGGTTGGAAATGGGCTGCTGGGCGATTCTCTGGAGCCGTATCAGTCTTCTCCTCCTCAGTCTGACACTCCTAAATCCTCCTGGCTCTGGTTTTTGTCCGCTCGTGGCTCTGCTGGCGCCAGTCCCTCTTCCTGCGTGAGCCTCCCCCTTCCCACCATCCTTCCTTGCTCCGAGACTTTGCTTTGGATCCCGGTGTGCTTCTCCAGGCACTCCAGACTGGCTCCTTCCATGGGCTTCCTTCCATTTGTTGTCCTTGCTAGGGTTTGGCCAGGAGGGAAGTCTGGGCAGTTTTGCCCTCAGCTCGTGATCCCTCGCTCTGGTCATTTTGGTGGCATTGGGAGCTCTGCCTGAGTGCCCTGCAGCTCCTCCCGGAGCCCTGGGGTGTCCTTACGGCCCTGGGCAGAGGAGACAAGTTCTGCAGGACTGAATCCTCTCCCTGAGCAGAGAACACTCTGAAATGAGGCCAGGAATGTCAATACAAGTGGCTGTCCACATCTGGAAAGAGCAGGTAGGAATTGCCTCAGGAAACCTGAGAAATGGCACTGACACTTTAGTGATGGCTTTGGAGTTGACTGCAAGAGAGGAGGTTGTGCCACAGCTCCCCCCTGGCTGGTGGGGGATTTCTGCCCTGCTGTCCTTGTGGCCTTTACCATCCCTTGGGGTGTGAGCTCTCCAAGTGAGGAGTGGCTGCTGGAAGGCAGGAAGGGAATGGAAGTTGTCTCAAATCTCTAGGAACAGAGGGAATCTTTAACATTCCTGGCAAGGCAGGAATTCTGGGAGACTTTCTGCTGCCTCCCTGTGCTAATTCACGTGGCGTGTGAATAATTGACGATGGGGAGAGAGCACAGCTCGTTGGCTTTGTTGGTGCTTTCCTGAGGGGAGTCGAGCTGATGAAAATGTTTCTGCTTATGGAGCAGAAATCTTCATTAAAGACTCGAGCACGGTGAGTTGGGCTTGTTTGCAGTGCCAATAACAGCAAAATAATACTTGAAACAGGAGGGAAATGGCTCGTGCCCTGACTGATGAAACCTTACAATCCATGGGCACTCTGGAAAACCTGAATAACCCCAGAATTCTGTGGACTCTTACCAGACATGGTGAAATCAAACAAACTGCACTTCGGGCCATTTTAAATTCTGAAGTTGTGACTAAGGATGTGCCTGAATGTGCAGGTTCAGCTACCCCTGGCTGGCCAGGCCCTGGAGAGCTGGGGAGTCTGCAGGGCTGTTTGGTGTCTGGGCAGTGCCACTCAGAGCCTGTCTGACCTGGCTTTGGCTTTGGCTTTGTGAAGGCTCGAGCGGGAAGAGCCATCGGGGTCAAAAGATGAGGGAGAGGTCGTTGGCGACCCGAGAAGTGGGAGCTGGGAGGTGTCAGATGTGGAAGAGGAAATGGCTAGGAGCAGGCAGTTAGGAGGAAGCAATAGTGACTGAAGCTCTGCCTTGGCTTTGAAACCCTGAGTTCAACTTCATTAAACCCTCTGAAGGGAGAAGTTGAAACGTCGTGTTTGGTGTTTGTGGGCGTAAAGGGATTGTGGAAGTGACCCCAGGTTTGCACTGAGCCTTTGGAGCCGTTTCAGGGTTAGAATCCCTGAATCCCAGAATGGTTTGGGTGGAAGGGACATTAAAGCTCATCCATTCCCACCCCCTGCCATGGGCAGGGACACCTTCCACCAGCCCAGGTTGCTCCAAACCCTGTCCAACCTGGCCTTGGACACTTCCAGGGATCCAGGGGCAGCCACAGCTTCTCTGCCCAACCTGTGCCAGGGCCTGCCCACCCTCCCAGGGAAGGATTTCTGCCAAATCTGCCTCCTCTGTTCCCACCACGTCTCTTGTCCCTCACCCAGGAGGGCAAGAATTACTTAATCCATATAAATAATAGCTGGAAACTCTCCTGCTGGATTTGTGGGTTGAAGGAGAACGTGGCTGTTTGTGGCATGACTCTTCCTGGAATCCTGATCTGCTGAAAGCCCAGACAAGCATTAGAAATTAATAATATTTGATGTGCTGCTTTTCATAAGTGGAGCTGGAAACTCCTCTGCTCTCCCAGGAACTCCGAGGGAGCTGCTGGCTGCACTTTGCTTTAAACAGTGCCCAAAGTTGGAATTTGATGCTTGATTTTCCTATGGAAATATCCATAATCTTCTGATTAACTTGGGGTTCGATGATGTGGTGTCAGGTACTTGGGCTGGTCCTTCAGGTCTTGAACATCTGGCCTGGACTCCCCTCTGTCAGTGGGGAGGTACCTGCACATCATGGCATCTTTGGGAGCTAATTCCTGGATATAATTCTGGAATTCAGGACATTCTGAGGCTGACTTTTCTAGCAGTTGAGTTGAACATGAATTCAAATGCTGTTGGAAAGATTTCATTAACGATCTCTTGTCCTCCATCTCTTTGGCTCCGAGAAGCTTCTGGTGATTTAAGGGATTTCCAAACAGCTGTAAAAGTAAAGCAGAACTTCTTGCTGCATTTGACTTTTAAAAAAAAATAAAAATGAATGAATCCCAGTGTTTCAGACTGTGCCAAAAAAATGATCAAGAATTAAATTGGGTCATAGGTTTGTTGTGCCCAGCCATGGAACGCGAGGAGTGTCTCGATTGCTGAGTCCTCTCCTTTTTGAAGGGCGGCTGCAGGAATCCTTTCTGTGGATTCCAGGGCTCTGGAAGGAGGATGACACAGCAGATCTCTGCTGTCCTGTTCCCTCACGCCTCAGCAGCCTGGGCTAAGAAAAGCAGCCTGACTTAGCCCAGAGAAATGGGAATGATGGCCCAGCCGGCCCGTTCCCGCAGCAGGGATTCTGTTCTGCCTGCAGGGAGGAGCTAATTTTAAAGGAGCAGGTGGATCTCCTGGAGTGATGGACGTGCTTCTCGGAAATGTGGGATTCGGAGTCTCCTTTGAACCAGCAGAAGTGGGGCAAGGCCGCTCGGTTATCCTGGTGGGTGTGATTCTCTGGCCCCTCTGGCATCAGGGTGGCTCAGAGAGGCGAGGGCAGCTGGTTTGGAGCAGGAGAGAGCTGTGTGTGTGATCCCACTGGGATCCAGGCAGCCCAGCAGGGCTGAAGTGCTGTGTCATTGTCACCAGCAGGGCTGGCAGCCGCTCTGCCTTGTGGAACTGGTACCTGTGTGGGCTCCTCTGGGAAGAACCATCCCTCCCTCGGCCAGAAATCCCAGGGGAGGAAGTCAGTGTCTCACACCGAGTGGGATTCTGTTTAAACACTTCACAGGTTTGGGAGTGTTGGGTTTTTTTGGGCACCCCCTGCCCACTCTCCCCTTTTTCCATCTCCAGACGGCTCACACAGGATCTGGGCCAGGTTGCTCATAACTTTGAATTCCGAGCCTGTGCGTGCCCGGAGGCAGGAACACAACAGCTACAAGATGGAAACACAAAGTTCAGCAAGCAAATTCCACTCTTCCCTGGGTGGGAGGCTGGAGGCAGTGGCTCGTGGAAGTGCTGCTTGATTTGTCTCCACTTCCAGAGGGAGGCTGGGGGAGATGATGGTTCTGGAAGTTGTTCCACTGGGTCACTTAGAGTAGAACTTGGGCAAGGCATTCTTGGCAGTTTGAGAAGCTGACAGCCCAGCCCTGGAAGTGTCCCCAGGCCAGGTTGGACAGGGCTTGGAGCAACCTGGGAGAGTGGAAGGTGTCCCTGCCCATGGCAGGGGTGGGACCCTTAGAGCTCCTCCAGTCACACCCCTGGCATGGGCAGGGACACCTTCCAGGTTGCTCCAGCCTGGCCTTGGACACTTCCAGGGATGGGGCAGCCACAGCTGAAACCTTGTAAATAGTAGGAGCCCTTTGGAACAAGACTTCAGGATAGGGGGGTCTGTGATATGGGTGAGAGATTAAAATAACTCTGCTGAGCCTTCCAGCGGAGCTGCCAGGAAGATGGATTTTACTTATCCCAACAAACAGGTTACTCACTGCGTACACAAGGATTCTGAGCATGAAGAGGAACAGATGGGGCAGACCCTGAGTGTGGCAGATCAGCTGTGCCTGGAACACCAAGAGATCTAAACAACCCTTTTACAGGAAAATGATGTGTGAATTAAAGGAACACGGCTGATTTGCTGTGGGATGGTTTGAAGATCTCCTGGGATGTCCAGCTACAGGAAAAACCCTTTTCCTTGGCTGTAGTGCAGCTGTGGGATTGGTGAGGCTGTAGTCTGCTCCTTCCACACCTTCCTGGGAGCAAACTGCTCACCTTGGAGAGTCCTCTGAGGCTCCTCCAGGGATCCAGACCTGGAGTCAGGCAGGCTGGTGTCACCCCATGGCTGCTGCCTCAGCTGTTTAACAAACACAGGGACCTTCACAGCTCTTTCTCAGCTGAAAGATTGTTTGGAATCACGGTGGAATCACAGGATCAGTGAGGTTGGAAGAGCCCTCCCAGCCCATGGGTCCCCCCTGTGCCCGATGCCCACCTTGTTCCCAGCCCAGAGCACTGAGTGCCACGGCCAGAGGTGGGCACTCCAAACCTCCCTGGGCAGCCCCTGCCAGTGCCTGACCACCCTTTCCAGGAGGAAATTTAGTGCATTTTTAAGCCTCTGCCTTCCCAACCCTCAGTCATTGCTCAGTTTTGCCCTTTCATCCTAAAAGTTCATGTCCAAATCCATCTTCTGTGTGCTCTGGGAGTGTCTGATTTGCATGGCAGTGGAAGCAGTGCATTGAGGTGCATCTCGATGATGATTCTTTGATGCTTCCTGGCTGACTTTGTTCCAGGTGAATGTTCCAGTGGTGTAGGGAGCATCTGTCTCCCTGAGCTGCTCGATGAAGGAGTGTCCTTCGTGATTTGCTTTCTACCCTTGGTGCAGAATCTGTACAATATATTCATTTTCCTTTTGTCTTTGTTAACTCTCCGGGCCCTGGGAGTCTGGGAATTGGTGTAGTTTGGCTGCTCTAACAGCAGAGATGGAAAGGGAGAGGTTCCCAGGGGTGTTCTGACCCACCTGGGCTGTGGGGGGTTGCTGCAGCCTCTGGGTGAGGGTGGTTTGTACCAGGTGCTTGTCTGAGGCACCGGCTCTGTGTTTGCTGCAAAAATGCAAATTGGCTTTTCTTAGTTACGCTGATTTATTTTTATAACATAGTTATAACAGCATTCCCTGTTTAGCTAAATATGGACAAGGAAATGTCCTGCTGATAAGGCTGCATGACCTCATTATTATTTTTCCTCGGAAAGTAGATCACTTCAGTGTCCCAGTTCCCGTGCAGGTCTGAAATAGCAACACTGTCGATGCCATCAAACCCCTAAAATGCCATATATTTTATGGCAGCAGTTTCATCAAGTGCTGCCACGTTGATGTGGACACAAAACCCTCCCCACAATCTGGACCCAGAAAAGCACGATGTGAATTATCGTTTGTTTGCGGTGGAATATTCACATGTTGGAGGATGGTCTGGGTGGGATTAGCCTTGATTTAGGTTTAAGAATTCCTAACTGCTTCCTGCTCACGTGGAGTGAGGGAAGCAGCTCCTGCTGCCACCAGGGCTCTGGTGGCATTTCCTCCATTAATTATAGTGCAGTTAATGGTGGAGTCATTAAGGCTGGCGAAGACCTGTGAGATCATCGAGGCCAACTGTTGTTTAGGGCTGGACAAAACGTGCTTGAATATCTCAGGACTAAATAATTTCTGGGCCACCTAAACACTGAGCACTGGAGTGTGTTCGCTGCAGCCTTTGCTTGTTTATTCCCCGGGTTTTGGGGAGTTCTGGATTTTCTGACTGTAGTTTTGATTCCTGTGTTTTCTGGAGGCAGGATGGGGCCGTGGGTCAGTGCTGGGGGACAGTTGGGCTCGATGATGATGAAGTGGCCATTCATGAGCCCCATTCCTTCCTCTGAAGAGCAATGCACAGATAAAACTCCTGGCAGTGGCTTCCCTGGCTGACACTCCCTGCAGGGTGATGTGGCCAGCTGTGGGCACATCTGGTTAATGGTTTGTCTTGAAAACAGTCAAGAACTCTGAAAGAAACTTTTTTCCCCATAAGACTATCATTTAAGTGTGAAACAAGCATTTTTACCAACCATAACTCACTCAGCTGTGACCCCACACAGGGGATTAAAAACTCCAAACCTTTCACCCCTGAAAAATTCCAAGGGGTGATTCAAGACCTTTATCTAAACCAACAGAAAGTGCATTTGCTGCCTGGAGTGTGATCTGGCTGCAAGTCTGACCTTTCATTGTTCAGAGAATGAAAAAGAAGAGGTTTAACTGAATTAGTTTCCATAATAGACTTGCCTGGCCTTACAGAGACCCCGCTGTCAGTGGGATCCCACTGTCCCTGAGGAATGTGAGTGCCCTGGAGAGGCTGGAGCCCGTAGGTATTTGTCGGTGGCCCTGTAGTGCTGACAGGGAATTTCCTGGAGTTCAAGGAGTAGGAGCCTTTGTTCCTGTGGAACAAGAGGGTCAGTGTTCTGCCACCCCATGGAAGTCAGTGACCCTGGGCTGCTGCACAGTGGCCACTTGGGTCACCCCTCGTTAACCAACACACAAGTGCCCCTTGTGTTCCCTGGGCTGTGCCTGGGCCTTGTTATGGCTCCAGTTCCGTGTCCTCAGCTCCAGATCCTCCTGGAGAGAGGCTGGATCCCTCTGCTCTGGAGCCAGGCTGGGACAGCTGGGGGGGTCACCTGGAGAAGAGAAGGATCCAGGGAGACCTGAGAGCCCCTGGCAGGGCCTAAAGGGGCTCCAGGAGAGCTGGAGAGGGACTGGGGACAAGGCATGGAGGGACAGGACACAGGGAATGGCTTCCCACTGCCAGAGGGGAGGGAGAGATGGGATATTGGGAAGGAATTGGTGGCTGGGAGGGTGGGCAGGCCCTGGCACAGGTTGGGCAGAGAAGCTGTGGCTGCCCCTGGATCCCTGGAAGTGTCCAAGGCCAGATTGGAGCAACCTGGGCTGGCGGAAGATGTCCCTGCCCATGGCAGGGGGTGACACTGGATGATCCTTAAGGTCCCTTCCCATACAAACCATTCTGGAATTCTAGTGTGGCTTGGTGGTTCTTGTCTCAGTACAGTGGGAACTGATTCTGAAATGCTGGATCGCTTTCCCTGAGCTCCTTCAGGTCTTTGTTTTTTGTTGTTGGAACTCTAAACTTCACTTCCATGTTCATGTTCCCTGATAATTCCCAACCAGGCACTGCTGCACCGGCTCCCTGGCCTCCTAAGGGAGAGTCAGTCATTCCAGGGGGAGTCTCTGCAGTTTGTGCATCAGTCAGAGCAGCATCAAATCCCTTTGCACTTCCAAACCTCCACCAAAATCCAGGGAAGCTGAACTGCCATAGCAGGAGCTGGAAACGCCCCAGTTTGGATACTCTTGGCCCTTCTGGTTTGGGGTTTCTCCAGTCTGCAGCAGGCAGTTTCTGCAGATGGAGCTGTTGATCCCTTCGCTGTGCAGCAGCTCTGGCTGACTCTGCTCTGAGAGAACGTGGCAAAATGGGCCTTTTCTCGCTCGAGAGTGGTGGCTTTGCTCCCTTAGACAGCTCTCCTCAAATTCCCAGCAGTTTTTGCTGGCTCTTGTTCCCAAGAATAACTTCAAAAGGATGGAACGCGATAAAAATAAGTGCTTGGTGATGGGTGTGCGTTGTGCCAACCTGGAGGGTTGAGATGAGTCAGCTCAGGTGCATTTTCTGTTGGGTGCCAGGAATTAAATCAAATACAGAGATGCAAATCAGGGAGGGAGAGAGAAATGGTGATTATTTCTCCTTCATTTCCAATTCATAGCTGTGGATATAATGCCTACATGTGCTCTTGGCTGTATTTTTTCATATAAACGTTATTAAAATGTCGCCTTCCAGCCCAAATCCCGGGGCTGGGGGGGGGTTGTTGGTATTAGTGAGGTTTGCTGAGGACAGAAACATGCTGCAGGACCCTCTCCAGGGGATCAGAAGCCTCACTGCAGTATATATACATCGGGGATTATGGAAAATCCTAATCTCCATAGGGGAAGCTGGGTGGAGCCAGCCCCAGAACTAAAGTCTCCTGCGTCATTGATCTACCGAGGGTGTGTAATTAACCCTGAGCTCGGGGGCAGGGCACCAATCAAGGTCACCCCAGGGTTATTCTGACCAGGTACCGGGAGGTTTATTTTTTAACAGCTTTTATTGAAGGTTCTTCTGATAAAACACCCCATGTAATGTAACATCCATGAGCTAAACCCTGATTTAGGTGATCCTTTCTGCACTGGTGTGTGGGGGGGTTTATGAACATCTGGGAATTATCGAGCACCGAAGCAAACGTTCCTCACCGTGTAAAAGGCACAGAGTGGTCAGCACCAACCTGGGGTCACCATGAAAGGTCTCTCACTGAGGTGTTTGTCTCTTCTCCCCCCTCCCCACGTGGTTTTGCAGGTTGCGGAGGTGCCGAAATGGCCGAGCTGGAGCACAACCTCAGCCTGGCGGACGCTCTGACGGAGCCGCCCCACGAGATCGAGGAGGAGGTGAAAAGGGACTTCATTGCCACGCTGGAGGCAGAGAAATTCGATGACGTGGTGGGAGAGACGGTGGATAAAACAGACTACGTGCCCCTGCTGGATGACGAGGACGAGAAGCCGGGCAGCCAGGAGCCCAGAGGCAAAGGCCACGCGGACGGAGTGCAGGTGGAACGTAAGTGCCCCAAGCACCAGGCCAAGAGCCACCAGGGAACCCTTCTGCTCGCTGGGACGGGGCCCAAACAGGCCTGGGTCTGCTCTGGGTTAGTCTGAGCAGCTCACCCCAACAGCAGAGGTGGAGATCAAATCCTCTTTGTTGCTTCTCTGCTCTTCAGCCTCTAAAATGAGCCCTCATTGCTGGGCCACAGGAGCTGCTGGGGTAAAACGTTATGGAAATATTACTGCAATAGTAATCTTTTGGGGTTCTCAGAAAAGGCACTGTCCCTATCCTGGGCTTTGCAAACACCATTTCCCAAACTATCAGAGCTGTGCAAGGTGCCACAACTCTGGCTGGTGGCAAATCCAAGGGGCAAAGGGGGATGTGGAGCTGTTGCTCTTCATCACCTCTTTGGGAGCTCCACACCCAAATCTTGTGTTTCTGATGCAAGTGTTTATTTATTTGGATTTCTTGCTGCCTGTAAGCGCTGGTTGTGTGCATTTTTAGTAGAACATGGTGCTGTCCCTGCTGGCTGTGGATGTTTTCTATCACAGTTGATACTCAGAATCACAGAACCATTAAGGTTGGAAAAGACCTTCCAGACCATCAAGTGCAGCCATTCCCCCCCAGCACTGTGACACCCTTGTGTTTTAAACAGAAATTCCCTTCCTTAGCAGAGGAAAAAGGAAGACAGTAAGATTTGGGGCCATCTATCAGATTTCTTTCCCAGTGAGCAATTTAAATTCTTCCCCTCTTAGCCTGGGTTGTGTTCCCTGTCCAGCCAAGTGGGAGTTGTCACCTGGGACCAGCAGTGCCTTGATGATTTTATTTATTTTGTGGCCTCAGTCTGTGCTGTGTAGAAGAAAACCTGTGCTCTGATAACCTGGTGACTTCTTTCACAAGAAAAATTTTTCTTTTTTTACCTTAATCCTGCTGCTCATCAGTGTTGAGAAAAGGGGGATGTGATTCCTCAGAATAAATAAAAGCTCCAGGATCAGAGAGTGGGGAATTCTGGTCTGTTTAAGGCATTTATTTATTTTGTGTAGAACTGTATCAGATGCCTTGTAATACAGAAAAGGTAACTTTGAATTTTCCATACTGACCTAAATGATGAAATGGTAACAAATGGGTAGAAGGATGGAAGTGAGCAAAGAGATTATAAAATGTGGAGCTTTGGGCAGTTTAGATGTGTATTATTATATTCAATTATATTTTGTATAACATGTATATTATGTTATATAAATATATTTATATAATATAAAATACATATTTATATAATACATTATGTTATATAAATATGTAATTTATATAATGTAAATATATATTTTAACGTTCCACAATTGGGAATAACAGGAAAACTTGAATACTTATTAACACTTTGCATACAATTTAAGTATATTTTAAAATGATCCTTTTGTTCTAGAAGCTGCAGATTCTAAACCACCTCAGCACCAGGGTTTTCTCAGTGCTAAAATTGTTAACAATATTGGTTTAAAATAAAAGCTCCTTAAGTGTGTCCTCCCAGACATGCACCCCTGGAACTTTACTGTCCCAGCTCACAATTTCAGATTAACCTGAGGATCTTGCCGTGGGTGTAACGAGGCCTTTTGGGTTTGCTCAGTAATTAAAACTGGCTGAGCTGCCCCGGGAGGGAACTGCTGGGTCCTGTGTGCACAGCTCAGGCAGGAATAGCACAGTGGGGAGGACTCAGGAGAAGAATTTGAGGAGGAATTTCCCCCTGGAAAGGGTGGTCAGGCCTTGGCAGGGGCTGCCCAGGGAGGTTTGGAGTGCCCAGCCCTGGAGGTGTCCAGGGAAGGACTGGAGTGGCACTCAGTGCTCTGGGCTGGGGGACAGGGTGGGGATGGGGCACAGGGGGGGACTCTGTGACCTTGAGGGGCTTTTCCAGCCTCGGTGATCCTGGGATTCTGTGACCTCTTGGCTTTTCTAACCCGTGTCCCCTCCCCTGGGTGCACAGCCAGTCCTGGGGCAGCTCGAGCAGAGCTCGTTTCCCTCCTGCCTGGCGGTGGGGGGGGAGGAAGATGCAATTTCTCGTTCTCGCTTTGGAGATTTGTTTTTCCCTTTTTTGGGATGGCTGGAAAGCGGTTCTGGGAATTATCTAAATCCTTGGCAAGATGCAAACAAGACCCTAAACTGAAGAAACTGGAGAACTTGCCTTGAGTGGGGTTTGTCAGCTCTCCCACCTTGAGCTGGGAGGGGACTAAACCACGCTCAGTCACCACAGGCTGGTCTTAGGATTTGATCCTGGAACGTCCCAGTTTGTCTCACCTATTTTTGAGGAGGATTTCTGTTTCCTTCATGAGGTTTATTCAATGTTTGTAACACAGTAAAGCTGAACGTGCTTTCTTTGTGGAGGCAGCAGAATGAAGGAGCCCTGGGAGGTTCCAGGGGGTGGTCGTGCAGTGTGTGAGGGCAACACCAAGTTTTTGGGGTTTTCAGGCCTCCATGAGTTCCGTGTCCCAGGCTGCAGACAGACCTGTTTTCCTGAGGGGTGAGCAGCCTGCCCAGATCAGGCTTTGCAGCCTCTGCTTGTTAATTTATTTATGTTAAAAGGCACCGATGTGCTCCGACAGCACGGGCTGTGCTCCTGAGATTGTCTTTCCCCAGTCAGAAGAGGTTTAATCATCCATCCTGTCAGGCTCTAGCTGGTCCAGCTCTGCTCAAGGGTTTTCTTTCCCTTGTTTCCTAAACCTGGGAGCAAGTTTAGGTGGGTTTATTGTTCAACTGGGCCCCGTGGTGGGGCACAGAGAGATGGAGAGGAGCAGGGAGATGTGATGAGCAGTCGTGTGGTCACCTCCAAATCCACCCTGGAATAAAGCTTTACTAACAGTTAACTTGGGAAATACGTAGGAAAGGCATAGCTTGGGGAGAAAGGGGTTTACTCTTCCTTGCACCTGGCTGGACAAAGTAATTTGGCGAATTCTGGGATAATCCCCCTGTGACCTTG
>NW_020956417.1:105466-107859 GCF_003031625.1 Empidonax traillii
GATGTGATGAGCAGTCGTGTGGTCACCTCCAAATCCACCCTGGAATAAAGCTTTACTAACAGTTAACTTGGGAAATACGTAGGAAAGGCATAGCTTGGGGAGAAAGGGGTTTACTCTTCCTTGCACCTGGCTGGACAAAGTAATTTGGCGAATTCTGGGATAATCCCCCTGTGACCTTGCGGGCCTTACATAACCTAGGGATCGCTTGGGGTGTGTGCTGCCTGTTTGCTGCCTGTTTGCAGCTGCCTTTCCTTGGCCATTCCAAGGTTCCAAGGGCTTCAGGACGCTGTGGAGCTGCCAGCTGAAGTTTTGGAGGCTGCAGCAGCAGTTCCATTGGGGCTGCCCTGGTGGGATGTGTGAGCGTGAGGGGGGAGATGTTTGGGTGGGAGCAAGTTCCGAGGGAAGGGACAACACTGGGCTTCGATAACTTGCAGTGGAGCTCCTGTGGAATGGTTCAGTTGAAGTGAGGACCAGGATTGTCCCTGAAAGGATTGTCAGTGGTGAGGGGCTGGCTCGTGGCTTTGTGCTCAGTCGCTGTTTCTCATTCTTGCACTCGCTCTCTTCACAAACTGTGGCAAGTTTTAACCTTGAATGCAGCTTTTTGGAGGGAACTGTCCTCAGATGGGCTGGGAGAGAGTTAATTTTCTCCTCGGTGTTTGGAGTTTAGCAGGAGGATAACGCTGATAACACGCTGATGCTTTGGTTGTTGCCCAGTCCTGCCCACCCTGAACCAAGGACTTGCTGGTTTCTGGGGCTCTGCCAGCGAGCAGCTGTGCAGGGAGGTGGGGGAGCCAGGAGGGCTGATCCCAGCTGGGCAGAGGGGCATTGCCCAGCAGAGAGCATCGTGCCCAGTCTGTAACTGGGGGAGCTGGCTGTGAGGCACTGGTTGCTGCTGGGGGACAGGCATCGGGCACTGGGGGGTGGACGGAGCGTCACTGGGTTGCCTTGGGTTTTATTCAGAGAGTCACACAATTGTTGAGGTGCAAAAGTCTTCTCAGACCACGGAATCCAACTGTCCCCCAGCACTGACCATGTCCCCAAGTGCCACATCCACAGGGCTTTGCAATCCCTCCAGGGATGGGGACTGCCCTGGGCAGCCTGTTCCAATGCCTGACCACGCTTTCCTGGAAGGAATTTTCCCTGATTTCTAACCTGTCCCTCCCCTGGCACAGCCTGAGGCCGTTCCCTCTCCTCCTGTCCCTGTTCCCTGGGAGCAGAGCCCGACCCCCCCCGGCTCCCCCCTCCTGTCAGGGAGTTGTGGAGAGCTCCAGGTCCCCCCTGAGCCTCCTTTTCTTCAGGCTAAACAATTCCTCTCTCTCATTTTCATTATTATTGTTATATTTCTTTCATTTATTAAAATGTTCTGGGCCCCCAAGGTTTATTCTTTCCCCAGTTCTCCCCACCAGGGCTGGGACAGGGACTGAGCTGCTCCACTGGTGGTTCCTTTCCAGCTGGACTTAAAAACCATGACAGGACACAAAGCCTGACCAGCAGCAAGTGCTGAAGGAGTTCTAATTTAGCAGACCTGGGCAGTGGCTCTGGGGCTGCTGGAAGCAGATGTGTCACCACGAGATGGCTCTGCTGGTGCTGTGGACGCTGCTGGACAGCCAGTGCTGCCCAGCCTCCCCTGCCATGGAAACTCAGCTCCAGAGCCTGAAACCCCAGGCCAAACCACGTTTCCTTTCCCTTTTCCCTCCCTTTCCACATGAGGAATTAATGCCTTTCTTGCAGCAGGATTTGCCTCTGCAAAAGGGAGTTCAGACACCTTGTCACGTTATGGAAGTGGGGATGGGGAATGTTCTGTACACGCTGAAGTCTCAGAGGGATCAAAGAAAAATCAGCAAATGATGAGATTTGCATTTTTATCTTAGATGATGCATTAAACCATCTCCCCTTCAAAGTCTGTCCAGCCCCATTGCTGCCCCAAAGTTGTTAAATCATAGAATCCCAGGATGGTTTGGGTTGGAAGGGACCCAAAGCCCCTCCAGCCCCACCCCCTGCCATGAGCAGGGACACCTTCCACCAGCCCAGGTTGCTCCAACCTGGCCTTGGACACTTCCAGGGATCCAGGGGCAGCCACAGCTTCTCTGCCCAACCTGTGCCAGGGCCTGCCCACCCTCCCAGCCAGGAATTCCTTCCCAATATCTGGGTTAAATCTACCCTCCTTCAGCTTAAAACCATTCCCTGTGTCCTGTCCCTCCATGCCTTGTCCCCAGTCCCTCTCCAGCTCTCCTGGAGCCCCTTTAGGCCCTGCCAGGGGCTCTCAGGTCTCCCTGGATCCTTCTCTTCTCCAGGGGAACCCCCCAGCTGTCCCAGCCTGGCTCCAGAGCAGAGGGATCCAGCCCTGGGAGCAGCTCCGGGGCCTCCTCTGGACTCTCTGCAGCAGCTCCACG
>NW_020956417.1:108341-193252 GCF_003031625.1 Empidonax traillii
GTCCCAGCCTGGCTCCAGAGCAGAGGGATCCAGCCCTGGGAGCAGCTCCGGGGCCTCCTCTGGACTCTCTGCAGCAGCTCCACGTCCTCCTGCTGCTGTTCCCAGGGCTGGGGCAGCTCTGCAGGTGATTTTGAGACAGAACATTTAAACCTATGCATTGAAATAGGTTAAGCTCCTGCTTTAAGATTCACCAGCTGGTTTTGACTCTCTTCATCAGCGTTTTTATTCCCACTCGTGGTTTTTTTTTCAGAGTTCTTTGCCAGTGGTCAGTGAAATCTGTTCACAGCAAGGTGTGCTGGGATGATAGAGCTGCAGGATGACTCTGCTCCAACACCTCCCCCCCTTACCTGTCCTGCCCAGAGCTCTCTTTGCCCTCAGGGGTCCTGTCCCTGCCAGGGTCCTGTCCAGGGGGGTGGGCTGTGCCCCTGTGGGCTGTGCCCAGTCACTGCTGGAGATTAGGGGGTTATGTTGGCACTGGCCATTTGCTTGAGATTATCGGTTTAGCGAGTGCTGCCTTAAATTTGTTTATATAAAAACAATCCTTTGATCCACGAGCCAGATGCAAATACTATCTTGTGATTCTGATGGGGATTAGGTCGTTACAACATCTTGACATGTTTTTTTTGGTTTTATGCAATTTGGAATATGAGGGGAGGAGAACCCGGCCCTGGGAAGGTTCTGGGAGCTTTGCTCTTGTGCTGTGGCAAACTCAAATCAGATTGATTTGCTCCAAAGGCACTGACCTTCAGAGACATAAAAATAACAACCGCTCGTGCTGCCTGGAGTTGGTTTGATATGACCTGATTTTTCTGGAAGCTTGTCTTCCAAAAAAGCTGAAACCGCAAAGAAAACAATTCTACCTACTCTTCATCCTTCCCAAGGAAAGGTGTGGCATTTCTGAGCCTTCTGCTTGTTTAGGAACCCACTTTGAGCCAAAAATCTCCTTTAGTTTTCTCCTGGTCAGGAGCTTGATCTGCTGATCGTGCCCTGTGGAGGTACAGTTGGCTTTGAGCTGCCCCTGTTTCCATCTCCCACAGGGTTTGGGCAGCTTGGCTAACGTTTTGGGAGGGTTTTCTTTGTTCCAAGTTTGCAGAGCCCTGGGTAGGGCAGGTGGGGGTGTCCTGGCTTTTCTTTTTGTGCCTGGAGATCAGTCTCTCCATGAAGCCTTTCTAGAGGTGAAGTGCTTGTTTTCTGAAGAGCTGGAATCACCGAGCTGCCCCCTGAGACCCCCCTGGGTGGGCCATGTGCGGTGTGAAGCTCACCTCAGGCCTGACCACCCTTTCCAGGGAGAAATTCCCCTGATGCAGGGCCAGGAGTTGGACTTTGATGATCCTTGTGGGTCCTTTTCCGACTCAGGAGATCCTGTGGTTCTTGCAGCAGGGCTGAGCTCCCTCGCTGTTGCCTGGAAGGTTCAGCAGGCCCTGCGTGGCTCCCCTGTGTAATTCCTTGGAGATCTCCTGGCATCTGTGACACAGTGTGGTATAACCACCCCCTGGCCCCCATTTCTCCTTGCCTGGACTGCTCAGGGAATGCAGGGACTGCCAGTTCTTCTCCCAGTTACCAGTTAGGACCGTTCCAGTGAACACCAGACCTTGGAAAGCCTGGCAGCAGGAGGAGCTGGCGTGTGGAACTGCTGAGAAACAGGTCCAGGGATCCCTGGAGTATTTTCAGCTCCTTCAGGAGGGTGTAGGTGTATGTTTTTCTGTAAACTGGCAAGTTCATGTAGAATTTTCCTAAAACACCGGGATGAGCCACTGATGTAGCTGGGAAGAGTTTTCCTTGTGCTTCCCTGAGGGTTGGATTAAGCTCTGTGTGTGTCTGAAGGGCACTGGTACCACGGCTTTGTTATGAAATGAGCTCAGGGAAGGGACAGCAGCAGCTCCAGGTGACTGAGTGTGTGTCACTTGGGGAGGGAGCCTGTGTTATTTATTTACAGGGTGTTTGAAGCCAAGGCTGAGTGTTCCTCCTCCATGAGCAGAGCTGATGGCCTGCGGAGCTGAGCTGCTCTGGGGGCTTGTGCTGCTTGTGGTGCTCAACTAAAACCACTCAGTGTCATGAAGTCAGAGGGTACCAGATGGTTTGGATTGGAAGGGACCTGAAAGCTCAGCTCATTGCCATGGGCAGGGACACCCCTTCCTTGGAGCAACCTGGGCTGGTGGAAGGTGGGCTGTGGTGGGGGGTGGCACTGGGTGAGCTTTAAGGTCCCTTCCAGCCAAACCATTCCACTGAGTCCTCACCATGCTGGGTTTAGGTTCTGGATTGAGGTTGGCTGCATCCAGTGTTAACAGTTGCTTTGATTCCCTGCAGACTCTTCAGCCTGTGGCCCCACGGTGGTGGAGAACGGTGACCATGGACTGGCAGATCATCGCACAGGTACGTGTTGGGTGTCCTGAGGAGGCACAGCCACTGCTTTGGTTGTTGTCAGAACACTAAGGCTTCACCGTGGCCAAATGCATCTTCTTTGTGAGTCTGGTTTCCTCCCAGGGGGTTGGGTTTGGTTTAATGACCTTTTCAGAGGATTTCTGGTGGAGCAAAGCTTCATTTTCTTTGGGGTTTGAAGTGGCTCATTTGCCCAAAGCCTTGCTCTGAAGGTGGTGTGTTTTTATCCATGGTCAGTGTTGGGAAGGAAACGTCCAGGGCTCTGATAGAAATGGTTTTCCAGTGAGTCCATAACCTCCAGAGCTGAGCTCTCCCTGACCCATGGCTTCTGCTGCTCCCTGTGAGACTGACAGTGATTTTTGTCCAACTCCACCATCCTTTGGTGCAGTTTTTCTTCACTGCCAGGACCCTGCTGAATTCTGCAGCTTCTCCTCCCACCCCAAACTCCCCTGCTGTAAACACCTCCCACGCCTCCTTTAGCTTGTCCCAGGTGCCACCCAGGCCTTCTGGACCTTGTTCTGTAGCATTAGGATGGATTTTGACTGCAAGGAACTCGTGACTGAAGTGGAGAAATATTTCAGACTTGTGAGGAACCTGGAAAATAATTGATCTTTCCAATCAGCCTGATGTGCTGAGGCTGTGTTGATGTTCTCTTAGTTGTAGTTAAGCACTGCTTCCCTTCGGGTCTTCTTTGCTGTGAATTCCAAAATTCCAACCCATCTGCTTCCCTCCGTGGTGAGGACTCTGACTGTGGCATCTCTCCTTTCTTGAGATGAAATATTCCAAAGTCAGTTGTCATCCCGACATTGGTAAGAACTATTTATTTGGTCTCTCTTGTCATGCCCTCCAGCTCATCTCCAGAACAGATCATTGCTAAGATTGTTTGGGTGCTCCCAGCATTACACCCCTCCTGATCCATGGGCATGGCCCCAAGGGGGAAAAAATAATCAGGAAATAATGATGAGTGTATGGGAGATGGGGAGGAATTGAAACATCTCTTTGCTATAATTCTCTTTAGAATATCAGAGTTTGATTTAGAGTGTGAGTGAGTTTCGTGTCCTTATTGAGGATGGGAATATGAAAATTGATCTATGTGCTTAATTTGATGTTGTAAATTCAGTCAAGATGAAGTTGTGCATCTTTTATCATTTAAACTGAAATTAAGAGCGCTTCTGAACCTTCCTGAGGATACTTCCTCCCTTTTTTTTAATACTTAGAACTAAAAGGAGATAGGAATAAAATTGGATTTATGATACTCTGGGTCTGACTAATTAAATGCATCGGCACTTCTGTATTGAACTTCTGACTTGTGTTTAAAAAATCCTTTATTTGCTTCGCCCTTGCTTTGTGGGGGTTTAACTCTTCACACACTAAATGTTAACAACTTTGATCAAAGATGCTTTTATGTGTCTGAGGCTTTTTAATTTATTAATACGTTCCCTCTTTGTGGGGCAGGGTTGGATCTTTTTTTCCCCTTCTTGTTCCAGCCTGTCTAAAAGCGACATCAAAGTGCTGGGAGAGCAGCACGTCAGGGCTGAGGAGTCGTGGGCATCCAGTTAATTAGGGCATTCCAGAATAACAGAGGATTTACACGACACAATTCCTTCCCAGCCTCTTCCCCCTGCCCCCCTTTCCTGGTGCAGTATTGAAATGCTTATCCAGCAGGGAGAAGGAGGAATGCTGAGTTTCCATCCCGATTTTGCTGAGCTGAGCAGCAGCACCTGGAGCAGGTCCTGCCTAAAGCAAGCCCTGGAGGCCCTGGCCCAAAGCCACCTCCAAGTCCTGGCTGGCTTAATTCCAGCTGGATCTGCTCCTGGAGCTGTCTGTGTCTGGAAGCTGGAATGGTTTTTAGGGATGTGGGATGGGAGCCCCGTGCAGGGGTGGGGAATGGAGCACCTTGAGGGAGAGCTGAGGAAGGTGATGATGCTCAGGGAAACCAGCATTTGGCTACAAACCCCTGCTAAAAGCTACAGAGAGAGCTTTGAAAGGAGAACTGGGTTGGAGTTGGGTTGCAGGACAGGCTCCAAGGGAAAGGTGTCGTGAGGGTGTTTGATAACACAAACGTGCATCTCTCTGGGCTGCAGCACAGGAAGCTCTGCTGTGCTTTTTTTTGTTCCCTAATCAAATAGAACAAGGTGATGATTTGATATTATGACTTGCAGCATTATCTACAGCCCGTGGGGTGGGTCTGCAGAGCTGGGAATCAGTCAGGACTGAAATCTTGGCAGGCTGTGGTGCCTCCAGACCGATGCCCTGCTCCAACATCCCCTTAATGCAGCACATGGCAGAAACCCAAAACTCCTGGAGGTGGGGGGCAAACCCTGGGTTGGTGTTGAGTTATGTTGAGTGTGACAGTGCTGTTTAAACCATTCCTGCAGGGATGTGCACGGCTCAGGGCTTTGGGAAGGGAGGCAGCAGCTCCCAGGGGTTCAGTTCCTGGCAGTGCTGAGCTTTACGTGACCATTGGTGCCTGGCCTGGGGGGGGTGTTTTTTGGGAATTTGAGAACTGCATCTGGCTTTGGGTGCTGGGCACACCGACTGCAAGCCTTGCTGTTAATCCAGTTCTTCCTTATAAGGATAAATAGAGCAGTTGGAGCAGCATTCCGAGGGAAGGCAAGCCCAGAGCTCAGGGAATCAGCAAGGGAAATGGGGAATCATTACTAGCGTGTCATTCCTGATGGCATAAGGTACTGAGGGGGGGACCTTCACCATGCAGAGGTTAGGCAGGGCTCGGTAAAACTCCGACAGCAGGTTTAAAACAAAAAATAACTTGGGTAATTTTCGATTTGCCACTCCTTGTTGCAGGATATTTGCCTAGAGTTCAAAGGAATTCTATAATTAAAAATAAAAAACCAACCAAATTTCTGGCCACAAATCCATCAAGGATGGTCCCATGATTTAATCTGGATGCCTCTTGTCCAGGGTGCTGCTCCCTGTCTTGCTGGCAGGTGAGAAGCACCCAGGGGAAGTGTCCCGGCTCCATGCTCGTGCTGCCCTTGGCTGGCTGGAGGGGAAGCCCAGCCGGCTTGGAATTCTCCCATCCCAGATTGGGTCACAGAAATACTCTGCTCTCAGTGCAAATTGGGCTTTCAGGCAGCATCCTGAGCTCTGCTGACCCCCGGGTGTCCCTGAGCCAGCCCGAGCGCCGAGGTGGCTCCGTGGCACCGGCGAGACATCTCCAGACACTCCTGAAAGCAAAATTCCACCTGTCTCCAAAGTGGCTTCTGGCAAATGTCCTGGCTGCACTAAATGAAGTATTGCTTGTTGAGCAGTGTGTGCTACCTGGATGTTCATGTTTACTAACCACTTGCGCTTTCTTGCCCCTCTCCCCGTCCCCTTTCCCTCTCCTCCTTCTTCTCCTCTCTTCTATTTTCTCCTCCTAGAAGCCTAGACTGTCTCCTAACACTGGGGCTGCCACTGACACAAGACCAGTGTCCTTTTCTACCTGCCATTACACTTCTAAAATCTTCAGCATTTTAACAGAGCTCTTGCTTTGCCTCCTTGGAAGAAGCCAAAGGGTGGCCGTGCTGGCGGCGCTCCATCCTCCTCCTCCTCCTCCCTGTGCTCTGCAGTGCTTGTTGAAACCTCCCTCTCCTTGTGTAAGCACAAACGTGCACGATGTTCTGAACTGCACCATTCTGGTTTGAAATCACGACCACGGCTCCATTTTCTGTTTGGTCACTTTCAAATTTAATTTCTCTCCGTTTTCGTGGGTGCTCAGCAACAGAAGGTTGGAGATTCCAAGTTGTGCTTTCCTAGCGGATGGGTCCACCAGGACTGCAGCTCCTTCCCCTCCCCCCCACACTCACCACAGCCTTGTAGAGTTCCTGCCTTTGTCCCTGCTGCTTTGAAACCCTCCCACATCAGGTTTTTACCTGTAATAATGCTGTTTTCTTCAAAAGGGGTGTTTCCAGATCATAGCACTTACTAGACTTGAGGAACAGATTAGGGAAAACCACGTTTCCTGAGGTACAGGTGGATCACCTCTGATTCCTGAGGGATGGATTATGGGGTTCGAGCACTTGCCATCAAGTGGGGGTATAAAGGAAAACAACCAGCCCCAAATTCCTGCCTTAGGAAGCTGCTTTGCTGTTGTTCTCCTTCCTAAAAGCCCTGGAAGCAAGAAAGGGAATTGCCTTTCTTTAACTTCTCGCCTCGGGCTTCCTTTGGGGAATGACAGCCTTGGGTGGAATTTTACCTGCCATGAGGAATAATCTGAGAGAAGCTAAAGGACTAAATTGTAAAATCTGCACTGAAATAATCCTGAAAATCTGCAGCAACAGCAGAAGGAAGGGGCCTGTTTTAATCTGAAACAGAGCTACAGGAGCTCAGCAAGTGCAGTGAGATTCCTGCTGTGTCCACAGCGGTGCAAAGCTTTCCAAACACAAACCAAACCAACAGAATGGGAAAGGAGGAAATCATTTAGAGGGACAAGGCAGTATTTCACCTGAGACGGGCTCAGCCTGGGTTTTTGTAGGTGAGGGAATGTTCTGTGTGAGGGTAATTGTGTTGTTGTTGAGAGGTCCTTTGCCTACAACACCTGATGGTAAGAATTTACTGAACCCTAATCCAGTCTAAGGTAGGACCTGATTTTCCAAACTGCACAAAATATGGGTACTAGGACCTTCACTTGCCTGAAGATATCTTGTTGTGAAGGGAGCAGGTTACACCTGAGCACCCCTGGTACCCTCTAGTTGTTGTTGTTTCTGGGAAAACTCCGTTGCCTGGAGTTGCCAGCTCCCAAAACTGGGCTCTTCCCTTCCTGGTCCCACGTGCCAGCCTGGCCAGGACACCACACAGTTCACCGAGTCATTTAGGCTGGAAAAGACCTCCCAAGGTCGTGGAGTCCAACCCTTGAATCCTTCAGGTTGTTCTTTCCTCTCGGGGGATTTTTGGTGTCTGTGGCCATGCAAGGAGATTGTTGTATTCTTGGTTTTACTTCTAAAGACCTTTCCATAGCTAATTTTTTTGTAAATGAGGTTGATTTTGGAGCAAGGCAGCGTCCCTTTAGCTTGGTTCCTCAGCCATCCTTTCTCACCTTTTGCCTTAACTCTCTGTGCCCTAGAAGTAGAGAATAAGTGATAATTGACAGAGAGGCGTTTTCAGATGGAATTGTAGAAGGCTTCAGGTTGTCTGAAGGCTTTATTGAAATGCAATAATGCTTTAAATGTTGGCTGGAGGGGAGTGTGTGCCCCTGGAGCTGCAGAGCGAGGTGGGTGGGGGAGTTGGGCCCCCTGGCTCGGGGGGATGGGGCTGGATGGGGCTCCCCAGGCCCAGCAGAGTCTGGAGCGTTCCAAGGGCTGCTCCTGCAGCCCCAGGTTCAGTCACTGTCTCGCTGCAGACACGGACAGTTCATTCCATTTCACCCCCGCTTTGTTTTCCACCCCCACGTTCACATCCCTGTTTATTTGGAACGCCATCAGGTTCGCTCGTGGGCAGAGGGAGAGCTGCTTGTGCCGTGTGTCTGGGGTGGTTCCTCCTCCCAGGGCTCACCCAAAGCTCTGCCATGTCGTGGTTGTGCTTTCCTGGGGGCTGGTGGAGGGTCTGTACGGGGTGTGGGGTCTTTTGTCCCTCCCGCAAACTGTATCTGGCTGAAAGCTCAGTGCAGTGGCTGAATGTGCAGCAGTGTGTCTGTCTCCCTGGGCAGCTTCCCTTTTCTGAAAGCCAGGCAGCCACCAAAAGTGTTCCTCTGTTGAATTTCCTGTTGTCCATGCTTTTCTCCAGTCCTTGGAGATGATCTTTACCTCTCCCATACTAAACCTCCCTGTGCTTGAGTGCTGTGTGTTGTCACTGCTGATTCTGGACCAATGACTGCAATGCTCTGTATGACTGAAGCTGTAACTGCTGTTGAATAAATCACCCTAATAAACATGTCAAACTAACCTCTGCAGAGTGGTTCTGTGCTGAGAATCTCTTGGGTCGTGCTGCTTGTCCGTGGCTGGTTCCTGCAGGAGCTGCATGTCTGGATTAACCACTCCTGTCGGTGCTGCTGGAAGAGGGAAGTGGCTGAAACTGGAATGGTTTGCTGCCTGGGCAGATGTTTGAAAACGTGTCCCTCGAAGACAAGGGTGTTGTGCAGAGTGTTTGACGCTGTCCCACACAGCAGCCTTGTGTCTAAAGTGGAGAGACATGGATTTGATGGATGGGCCACTCAGGGGTAAGGAATGGGCTGGATGGTCACACTCAGAGCTGTGGTCAGTGGGTCGGTGTCCAAGTGCAGGCCAGTGAGGAGTGGGGTCCTCGGGGGTCAGGACTGGGCCCAGGACTGTCCAACAGCTCTGGCAGCGACATGGGCAGTGGGACTGAGCACACCCTGGGCCAGTTTGCTGAGGACACCGAGCTGTGGGGCCGTCACACACCAGGGGAAGGGATGGGGCATCCAGAGGGACCTGGACAGGCTGGACAGGTGGGGCTGTGCCAACCTCAGGGGGTCCAGCGAGGCCAAGGGCAAGGTCCTGCACACGGGGCAGGGCAATCCCAAGCACAGACAGGCTGGGTGGGTGAAGGGATGGAGAGCCCTGAGAAAGATTTAGGGGTTTTGGTGAACAAGAAGCTGCCCGTGCCCTGGCCATGTGTGCTGGACCCAGAACCCCCCCTGCCCTGGGCTGATCCCACTGTGAGATCCCACTGTGAGATCCCACTGTGAGATCCCACTGTGAGATCCCACTGATCCCACAGCTCAGGTGAGACCCCCCTGCAGAGCTGCATCCAGCCCTAGGGAACAGCAGCACAGGACACAGGGAATGGCTTCCCACTGCCAGAGGGCAGGTTAGATGGGATATTGGGAAGGAATTCCTGGCTGGGAGGGTGGGCAGGCCCTGGCACAGGTTGGGCAGAGAAGCTGTGGCTGCCCCTGGATCCCTGGAAGTGTCCAAGGCCAGGTTGGAGCACGCTGGGCTAGTGGGAGGTGTCCCTGCCCATGGCAGGGGGTGGCACTGGGTGGGCTTTAAAGTCCCTTCCCAGCCCAACCATCCTGGGATTCTAAAGAATCAGTTTGCCCAATTTCCATTTTAATGTGTTATTTCCACAAGCCACCTGATTTTGTTGTTGGGGGGGTGGCAGGGATCTACAAAGAAGGAAAAGGGCTTTGCACAGGGGATTGGAATAAAAAGGGAGCTGGGGATTGGCAAGGTGGATGCTCATTTCCATGCTGGACTCACATGGTACTTAAAAATCTGCCTGATTTTGTGAGGATTCTTGGAAAAGTAACATCTGGGTTAATCCACACTTCAGTATTCCAGAGGAGGTGATGTATGCAATGGGAGCATTTAGCTGCCACCTCAGCTGAGGTCCAGCCTTTGCTGCTTGTTATCAACCCCCCTTTTTGCTGGTGAGTTGGGAGTACACAGAGTTAAAATACCCCTAACAACAAAAAAACCTACAAGAAACTGTCAGGTATAAAAAAACAACAACAACAAAAAACAAACAAACAAAAAAAACCCCTAAAACAAAAAAGCACAATGGTCCCCCTAAAAAATCCATTCCTTCTGTTCGGTGTTTGGTAAATAGGACACTTACAGCTGTGCTTTTTTAATTAAAACTATTTTAATTAAAGCTGGTTTTCCTCTTTCACCTGCCTGTGTATTTCCCTCTCGGTGCAAGTTTTTATTTGCAGAGGCTGTTGTATTTTCTGGGCTGAAGGGAGAGCTTTGCAGGCTGCTCAGGATGCACCAGCCATGGTCACCAGCGGGGAGTTCACGTTTCCCGTGGCTTCGCTCTAAAAAAAGCAGCAAAGTGAATAATTGAGCAGGTTTGGTGAGCTCTCTGATGGGGATGACTCAGGTTTATGTGTGTGTGCCTGTCCCTGACCTGGGGGTGAGTATTTCAGGCCGGGGATGGATGGGGAAGGGCAGTTGGGTGTCTGGAGGAAGGTGAGGTGGCAGCTGGGGGGGATCTCTGGCCACAGTGAGGACCCTGGGTGGGGGACAGAGACCCTTCCAGGGAATGTGCAGCTTTCCCCCAGCTCCTGGAGGGTGGGTAGAGGGATGAGGGGTTGTGTCTGTGGGGTCCTGGTGCTCTTTCAGCAGAGGAGGTCGTGGGTTCCTGCGTCCTCTCAGCTCCTGAGAGCATGAGAACCATGAACCAGCAGTTCAGAAGGAAATGTCCCAGTTGTTAAGTGCTTATAAACACTGGGAATGTAACACACAGGTTGCCCAGAGAAGCTGTGGCTGCCCCTGGATCCCTGGAAGTGTCCAAGGCCAGGATGGAGCAACCTGGGACAGTGGAAGCTGTCCCTGCCCATGGCAGGGGTGGCACTGGGTGATCCTTAAGGTCCCTTTCCACCCAAACCATTCTAAGATCAGGTAAATTGTTGTTTAGCACAGGATGCAGCTTTGAAAACAAAGAGCCCCTGCCAGGCCCTGGGTTGGATCAGGGTCTGGAGTGTTGGTGCAGCAGAACGAAGTCACCGAACCCTCGGATCACAGGGAGATGACTCAGGAGATCATCAGGGCTCAGGTCTGCCACTTCAGTGCACATTTATTATCACAGCTCATCTGCAGTGCCTGGTTTAATGTACCTGAGGGACACTTGAGCTCTCCTGCACTGGGAAGGTGTTTGTGAGGCAGAAACAACAGCTCTGTAAGTGCACAGGGTGTCTTGCAGCAGCTTGGAGATAAAACACTGCAGGTCTGGGCTAAAAGTGGTGTATTTGAGAGCTCCTAGTCCTTGAATCCCTCGTGCTCATCCACGTCTCTGTGAGTCAATAGTCATGTCTCATGTGGGAGTGGTGGGGAGATGCACTGACCACGGTGAAGGAATGTGGCCTAAAAGACGGGAATTTGTGCTCCCAGTTTGGTAAATCCTTCCTTCTGTAATGATTTTGGATGTTCTGGGCTGATCCCACAGCGTGGACCGCAGGGGAGGGGGGGATTCTGCCCCTCTGCCCCCTCAGATGAGACCCCACCTGCAGAGGGTGGGCAGGCCCTGGCACAGGTAGAATCCCAGAGAAGCTGTGGCTGCCCCTGGATCCCTGGGAGTGTCCCAGGCCAGGTTGGAGCAACCTGGGACAGTGGGAGGTGTCCCTGCTCATGGCAGGGGGTGGCACTGGATGATCCTTCAGGTCCTTTCCACCCCAAACCATCCATGATTCAGTGATTGCGCTGCAGGAGGCAAAGGGGGTGTAAATCATCTGCCCCCCAGGCTGTCCTGGAGCGCTGATTCCACCCCCAGGTTCAGTGCTGGGCCATAAATCACGGCCCTGTTTCCATATGTGAAATGACCCACTCGAGGAGCTTTTCCCTGGGCCCTGCTCCTGTTTGTGTCAAAGCAGCTTAAGCTGTTGTGTAACGGGCTCTGCTCTGGGAGGAAAGTGGAGCGTGGCAGCTCCGTGGGAGTGCTCCGTGGAGCTGGCCGTGTCCTCGGCCCCTGCCGATCCCGCCCGGCTCAGGACACCAGTGGGGGATCCCTGCGTGGAATGGGGTGGTTGGACGGGGCTTGGAGCCCCCTGGGCTGGTGGAAGGTGTCCCTGCCCTTCATCACTGGGTGATCCTTACGGTCCCTTCCCACCCAGCCGCTGTGGGGTTCCGAGGTCCTGGGCTGTGGCGGTGTCGGGATATGGGAAAGCCGAACACCGGGATGAGGAAGGGGAAGGGCTGGGAATTAGGATGCAGGTTTTTCAGGAAGCCAGTGTGCTGTTCTGTCCCCAGTGTCACCCTGGGCCCCCAGAGGGCTGCGTGGAGGGACAGTGAGTGTTGGGACTGGTACAGCTCTGGGAATGATGGGAAGCTCCTGTGCTGGCTCCAAGGAGAAGGAGGGACCTTTTCTGTGTGAAAAGCGCTGTTGCCATGGCTGTGTCTGTCTCAACTGGTGCTTTCCCAGCGACCTGCTCTTTGGCTTTTCACTTTCTGCCTCAAACTTTGCTTCAAAGGTGGGACGTTCCCGGCTCGACTCGTTGAATAGGAAATTAAAAAGCTTACAATGAAGTCGTACATATGCTGGAGTCTATTAAAAGATTAACAGCGAGGCTTAGTGAGGTTTAAAAAACGGGAATACAAACCCTCTCGGTTTTGCAGCGTGTTCAGGAGCTGTTCCAGCAGGGATCTGACAGCTGGGTGAATTAATGGGGTCTTACAAGGCTTGAATTTCCTGAGCAAGTAGCTGGTGCTTAAAATATTCAAGCCGTGAACTTTGGAGCTTATACCTTGAATTTAATGTGTCATTAGCGCACTTAAACCTGCTGATTTGGGGGGTTGTGCTGCAGAACTGTGCAGGCTGAGACCTGCTGGAAAATGTGAAGCCTTTTCTCTGTCCATCCTTGGAGCTCACCAGCCTTTGCACAAGATCAGCTTGTCGCTTCCCAGAACTTTGTTCCTGTGGAACCAGAATATTTCTGTGCCCGTAGTCCTGGGAGTGGTTGGACACCAGGGCAGCCTTTTTAAACTCTTGGTGTTCTCAAGGGTTTTCGAGGCAGGTAAGCAGAGAGACTGAGTGTTATTGCTGCAAGCAAGTAGGGCTGTTTACCCTCACTGCTTCTCACCCAGAGTCATGCTGTTACCCTACACTTACATTACCTAATTTTCCTTTAATTTGTCTCTCTGGAACTCCACTGCAGCTTAAGAAGATACTTTCTTCTTTCCTCTTCTTCAGTGCTTCAAACAACGTCGTGTTTCTTCCCTTGCTTGTTCCAGTAACTCATGTGGAGTCTTTGCAGTGCCCCTTTGGATTAAATTTAGGGAATTTCAATGCCATGTGTGCTTGAGGGGCTTGTCAAGAGAGAATAAACAACTGCAGAAGACAGGAAAAATTAATCTCACTCCAAACACTTGATCATCACCTCTTTGCCAGATGGGTTAATTCTTTGGCTTCGTAGCGAGGATTTATGTTTGACATTGGATCACTTGGTAAATATTTGCCTTGGAGCTGGGAGCGTGGCTGAGCCCCAGGGAGCAGCTACTGAGCTGAGAGCAAAGAGCAGCAAGGAAGGAGGGGACTGATTGGGTCCCAGGTCCTCGGGGATGGGCAGGAGGGGGTGGCAGCTGCCGGCTCTGGTTCCCCCCGGGAGCTGCCGCGGAGCCGGGGCCCGCCGGGAGGGTGGGCTCGTGTGGGAGGTGCTGTTCTCTCCTTCCCAGGCTCTCCCTGCTCAACTTTCCTTTTCCACCTCTTGTTCCTTGTTCCAAACCTGAGGTTCTGCTTGTAGAAGTGGATTTAGCAGGGGTTTATCCTGCTTACAAAACGCTCGGGAGGGACTCGTGTGCTGGGGTGGCTTTGAGAGGTCGTGTGACACGGGCTAAATATGAACCTGGGGGATAGAAAACTTCCCTAATCCTGGCTCTAGTTGTAGCTCCCTCGGTGGCCTGAGCTCTTTAATCTTCTTCCAGTTCAGTCCCATCACTGCAAATAGGGTAAGGCTGATTATATTGTGCATTTTATCTTTTATAGCTGCGCTGCAGCTGTTGGTGCCGCAGCGTTCCCGTGGGATTGGTACGGGGGGTAATCTTGGATTAATCTGACCTTTTTTTTTTGGGAAAAGGAAAATGTTGTAGTTAGGGAACGTATCTGATGAGGCTGCTCAGGGGGTCTGTGGTGGTTGGGAGTGAGAGCAAATGTTCCCCTCGGAGCGAGCGAAGCTTTTCGGTGGCTGAGCAAGTGGAAACTGGGGCGAAGTGCTGAGCCAGCTGCTCGTGGCTCCTCGTTGAACCCCCCAAAACTGCTCTCTGTGGAGATGGGTTTGCACAAATTCAGCTCGCTTCGGCTTGCGTGAGTGACTCCCTGAGAAGTCAGGAAATGCTAAAGATGCTCGGCTATTTCGGTACAATTCGTGCAGCTCGTTACCAGCTCAACCCGTTAATTACCCAGCGCACCTTCTGCAGAGCTGGTGTTTCTGAAATGCTCAGGCTTTTGTCAAGAGCAGCATAAAAATTACCTGAATTACCCTGAGTGAATGGCAGAGCAGGAAAGCTTTCCTGCTTTCTGGAGTTATAAAACTTGGAAGCAAGAAGTGAGGGGGGCTCAGGATCCTCCTCCTCTCCGGGCTCAGGGAGCTCTGCCCGGTCCCCTCGGAACAGTCTCCTCTCTCTTTGCAATCCAGGCTCACCCTGCTCTTGGAAATGGTGCAAAATGCCATGGTGGATTTTTTTTTTTTAAAGTATTTGCTCCTCCTCTTTCCGTGTGATGGATCAAAGCTCACCTTGGTCCATCAGAGCTGGTCTGTCCTCACTGAGCTGCTCGTTCCTGCGGCTCCAGGGCCCTGTGGGAGGAGGGGGCTCTTCCCACTGCTCTGTCCCTTCCCTTCAGCAGCAGGGAAAGGCAAACTGAGCTGTTTCCTGGAGGTGACCGGGTGGGATGGAGGTTTCTGGACCAGACTCTGTCTCTTGGCATCAGTCAAGGCTCCCAAACAGTGCAGGATCCACAGCTCCCGTGGGAGCGACCCTGGGGCCTCAGGGCTGTGTCTGGAGACAGTTGGTGCTTTAGGCACCTATGAAATTAGAAGTGACATGACATTCCAGGACATGGGCAAAACACAATCCACCCCCCAACAAAATATCTGGGAGGGATGTTGGTTTTGTTTGGTCGAGTAACTTATATGGTGTTTAACTTTCTTGCTTTTAACTAGAGCACAGGGATTTGACCTGTGTGTTCTTAAAGAGAATTTTCTGTAGTTCTCTGTGACAAGTTCAACCTGTGCAGGGTCAGGAGTTTGATGACCCTTGAGGGTCCCTTCCAGCTCAGGATATTCCGTGATTCCATGAAGTTACATTTTCCATGCCCTCAGGTTGGTCTGACTTCCTGAAAAACCAGAGTCTGGGCAAACTCTGCTCTGCCTGAACTGCTGGGGTTTAGCAGTCACTTGTATTTCAGAGGGTTGGGAGTTCCCTCAGAGATGCTGGGGAACTGAAACCCAACATTTTGTTCTTCTGGAGTCCTTTTTTTTGCCTGTGCAGAGGAAGCTTATGATGGGAGATGGCTGTTTACCAGATCCAGGAGGGAGATGCACGGGGAGTTAATGATGCTGCCACGTGGGGAGCGAGTGGGAAGGCTGGGAGGAGAACTCAGGTTTCCTGAGCCAACCATTGCCATTGTTGCTTCCCAGCAGGAGCTGGCAGTGGGAGCGCCGGGACGTGGGGAGGGACAGTGTTTGCCAGCAGAGCAGTGCCCATGGGTCTCATCACCCGTGTGCAGGGGCTGTGTGACAGTCCCTGGTAATGGGATTTGGCAGAGGAGGAGGGATGGAGGTGTCTGGGTCTTGGTTTGATGCCACGAATTCTGCCTTAATTGGAGCACAGCTTTTTGTGCCTCGGAGTCCCCCGTCTTGGGAGCGGGTTGGGATGTGAGGCTGGAGAGGGAGATCTGCCAGCAGGGGACAGATCGTGGTCCAGTGTGCAGTGCTGGTGCTGGGCTCAGACTCTGCTGGATCAAGGGGAGAGAATCTTTGAAGCCCAAGGTGGGGTGACAGGTCCAGGACTGGCTGCCTGAGACCACCCTGTGGTTGTTCTTCCCTTTCCAGTTGCTCCTTCAAACGAGCCGGGGATGGCATCAAACACCGTCCACTGCCTTTGTCTTTTAACTTCATTTCCTCAGAACTCTTTTTGATATATAAGATTAAAAATAAAAACATTAGGCAAGAGTTATTTTGCCTTCTTAATCTTCACACTCTAATGACTGGTTCTGTTCCTCCAGGAGGAGAATTCCCCTTTTGACATTGCTTTGCCACTTGTCACTTAGCCAACTCTTTATTTACCTTTGTGTCATTTCCTTGTGTCTCCACTTTCCCTAACATTTCCCCTGGCTACAGATAAAAATACTTGGCTTTCAGCTACGTCAAGTCTCCCAAGCTTTGTCTGGAAAATCTGTGATGTTCCATCATTAACACTCTCCTGCTCTCCAGGGATGCAAACAGCTTGTCTTTCAAACTGTTACTCACATGCAGCTTTGCAGGGTTTTAGGGACTCCAGGTCTCAATCTTACAACCAGAAGGACTCTTCTTAAAGATTAAAAAAAAGAGAAAAATCTTCATTTAACTGTTTGTCACAGTTTCAGGTGATTAGTGCAGCACTGTACTCTACTGAGGCTTGGTCTCAGATTGAATATGAAAACCAGATAGTCATGGAAAGGTCCAAATTAGACTTGCCTGTTTTAGTGGCTGAGGGTTGAGGAAGGTTAGACTTACCTGGCGGAATTCCAGGTGGAAAGAAAGAAAGAAAGAAGTAAATAAATGAGCCAATTAATGGTCTGAGCTGCCAGTTGTGTTCTTCTTGTCGATTTTAGAAATGCTGGGCACGGGGGTTGCATCAGGTTTTTACCTCCTGAGCCTTGTGCTGCTTTTCTCTCTCGGGAGTATCCCCAGTCCTGCCAAGGCTGCTGCATAAAGATGTTTTAGCACCAAACCTCCCTGAATTGGACACTTAACCAGGGCAAGAGCAGGTTTAGCAGTGCCTAAAGAGAGCTGGAGAGGGACTTTGGACAAGGGCTTGGAGGGACAGGACAAGGGGGAATGGCTTCCACTAGAAAAGTGGAGATTTAGGTGGGATATTGGCAGAATTCTTCCCTCTGAGGGTGAGGAGGGACTGGAATGGATTTCCCAGAGAAGCTGTGGCTGCCCCTGGATCCCTGGGAGTGTCCCAGGCCAGATTGGATGGGGCTTGGAGCAACCTGGGCTGGTGGAAGGTGTCCTTGCCCATGGCAGGGGGTGGCACTGGATGGGCTTTCAGGTCCCTTCCAACCCAACCCGTCCTGGGATTCTGTTCTGATGTGTCTCAATGTACACCCAAAATTCCAGTTTGGCGTTTCAGGCCATACCCCCAGAGAGACTTTGTGGGGCAGTTTCATGATTTTTTCCCCTCGTTGGTGTACTTTGGAGTCACCCACTGCTGAGCTGTGATGAGACCCCGTTCTGGAGCCTCCAAACGTGCCCCCAAGTCGGTGCCCACAGACCCCACCGCTCCTTCTCCCCTTGGAGCAGGGGCAGCTCCACTGGGCTCCAAGGTCAGACTTGCTGTGCCCTGGTGTGTTTTTCCTAAGCCCAGGCCAGCCCAGGAGCCCTGTCTGGCCCAGCGCAGCGATGCCCTGCAGTGTGTTCACTGCAGCTCTCCATGTGGCCACGAACGTCTCCCCAGAACCCTGGGAACGTCCGCTCGAGTCACCGTCAAACAGCGGGAGCCTCCGCGGTCCTGCCGCGGCTCTGAGCCCCAGCCCCGGCTCTGTCAGGCACATCTAGGTGAGACAGTTCAACGTGACACCAGGGATCTGAGGGATAATTCGTGGTTTTTGTTCCTTGCACCTCGGGTGGGGGGTGTGGAGGTGGCAGCTCCCACCAGCCTGGCTTTGAGGTGAGCTCTGCCCTCAGATGCGCGCTCAGCCTCTCGAGGCTTGGCCACGGGAATAAAGGGGTTTGTTGCTCAGCTTTGCGGGGAGAAAATAGCCTTGGCAGGGTTTGTTTGGCACCACAGAACATCAGAAACTCCTCGGTGAGGAATTATGAAATTCCTCGAAAACCGGCGGCCTCTTTGCTGTAAATTAGAACGGTTCCCGAGGAGCAGCGACGGCGTGTCATCCTCCTCAGCCTCTGAGCAGGAGCTTCCCGAATAAACAGCAGTAGAATTGTAGATCCTTCCAGTATTATGCAAATGGCTCCGTGCTTTGATGTTCCCTCGTTGTCATTAGTTTGACACTCGCTGGAATTAATGCCCATAAAACTCCGTTACAGACGTGGCAGAGCCATTTCTCCCGACTGCCTCCGATTCCTCCCGCGAGCTCCGAGCTCTGCCCTGGGATTGGGGAGGCACAAAAGTAGGTCAGGGCGATGTGTGTGAGCAGGGGCTGCAGCGGCAGCGCTGAACAAACACGACTGTGGTGCTGAGGGGAAGGGTTCTATTTTAAGCACTTTATTTCCATTATCACCATCTCGTTCTGCACCAGCATATGGGCACTCCCTGTGCCCACAGATGGGACTGGGAAGCGGGAGGGAATATCTAAATATATATATATATATATAGGAGTATAGACAGATTTATATCTGTGTGTGTTTATGTGCTCCAGGAGTGACAGTAAATATTGTCACTTCGGAGTGGCTCCTGCACATCTCACGTGAAGCCAAGTGCCAAGGTATGTAGGTCAAAAGGGATGGAGCGTTTTTGAATCCGAGCGACGATCCCAGGATGGAGCTGCTGATCCTGAGTGGGGGAACGTGGGGCAGGATTACAGGGAGATTTTTTTTCAGCGTTCCCACACTCTTTGCATATTTGTAATTCATTGCTAGTCCTCAGAGTGGCTTCCTCCTTGACGGCTCCTGGGGAGAAGTGTTGGCTCGTGGTCTGGAAATATCCCAAATAAATAGTTGGGATGTTTTGAACCAGGAGAAGGGTTAATGGTGGAGCTGGTGCTGCCCCCAGAGCACGGTTTTACTTGGGAGAGCGGGATGAGGTAAGGTGGAAAGCGGGGGATATGACAAAATTGGCAGTTTTTAGGCAAATGAGCAGGAGGGAGAAAAGGGAAATCAATTGAAATTCATCCTGGCAGTCAGGGATCTCAGGAGTTAAATCTGCTGGGAAAATGAAGTGCTAAAAAAACTGATGGAGGGAAGGGATTTGTATGGATAGGCAAGAGTTCATCAACCATTTCCAGCGTGGCTGTGTTGAGTGCCTTAAGGGGTCTGGGAAAAAGGAGGAAATTAATAAAAATGGAAGATGGGACTTACAGCTTGAGAGATTTAAAACCCCTCAGATTACAGAGCACCGTGATTTACAAGTCCTGAAGTGCAGGAGGCGAAAAGGAGAGGATTTCTGATTTATTAGACATAAGAGAAGGTTGAAGAAAACCCGTTAAACGGAGATGGAGGAGAAAATGATGCAAAAAAGGCTGCAGGGTCAGATCCTTGTCTGCTTTAGCTCTGGGTTTTATTGTCTGGGAAGTGCTGCTGTTTAGCAGGGCTGTAGCACAGGCTTTATCCAGGCCAGAGTGCCCAGCACCTGCCTGCAGCTCCTGGCACAGGGATGGGTAGTCCCAGGGAAGGGAGAGGGCAGGCACCACACCTGGCTTAGAGGTGTGAACCATTATTAATTTATAACCTAATTAATGAAGACATACTGGAAGGAGTGATGGAACAACCAGCCCAGAAGCAGCTGGAGTGATGGAACAGCCCTCCAAGCTCCTCCTGTTGACGAGTCACCAAACCAGGCATAGATACAGCAGGGTCTGTAACGTGATTTCCTTGCTCTGACTTTTGAGGAGGCTCAGGCAGTTCTGTGCCTTCTCAGCTGCAGGAAATAGCTCTTGAGAAGTGCTTATTAATGGGTCAGGTAGTTGCCTGAGCACTTCCCACCTGCTGGTGCGTGGACCTTGTTCTCCCCGGGTCTGTAAACGCTGACTTGCCAAGGGACACGCCTGGAGCTCCTGACCGCCCAGCAGGGGCTGTAAGTGCTGCTTTCGCTTGTTTCTGTTGTCCTCTCCGGCCCTGATCGTGTTTCAAGTAGGAATTCGGCCCCTGGAGGTTGTCAGGAGGGGATTTGGGATCTGCAGGAGATCAGGGAAGGAGGGAGGGAAGGAGCAGCCAGGTCCTCCAGGAGCAGTGAGGGTGGGGAGGTGGAGGCAGCTCTTCTGCTCCAGTTGCTCCTGGTGATGGCTGGGCTGGGCAGCTCTGCCCAGTGTCTGTCACACAGGCACATGGGAGAGTCTGGGACAGGGGGAGCATGTGGAGCCTTGGAAAGACACCTCAATCATCCAGCACTTCGCACGAAGAGAGCAGAAAGGGGTTGGTCTGTCTGCTGTGGGGTGAGGACAAATCCTCTGCTTCCTTGTGATCCTAAAGATAAAGGAGCGCTTTGGTGTTCAGCTGAAGAGAAGTTTGCAGGGTTATTTTTCGTGGTGGTTGGGTAAATGTGCTCTGGTGTCAGAGCAGGAGGATACAGCCTAGGGAAGGTTGGAATTCCTCAGCAGGAGGTACTAAATCATCATCAGATGGGAGGTGGGGGTTATTTTCTCTAAGAATTTACTGGCTTTTTATACCTCAGGTATATTTTTTTTATACACTCCTGTAGCTCTTTGATTTCTTGGGAGCAGGGGGCACTTTGCCAGTCCCAGTCCTGTGTGCAGGCTGGCAGAAGGGGGTGCTTTACCTGCTCCTCTGTGGTTATGGTGACGTGAAGCCCCTCGAGCTGTTGGCAGCAGTCCAGGCTGCAGCTCAGGGTTCCCTGCAGTGTGTTTGGGAACAGGCCCATCATCTGGGCTGGACTGGAGGGTGTTCCTGGGCCTCTTGCTGCTGAGCAAGAGTAGAACCAGAGAATCATGGATTGGTTTGGGTTGGAAACTCATCTTGCTCCACCCCTTGCCGTGGGGCAGGGACACCTTCCACCAGCCCAGGTTGCTCCCAGCCCCATCCAACCTGGCCTTGGACACTTCCAGGGATCCAGGGGCAGCAACAGCTTCTCTGGGTAACCTGTGCCAGGGCCTGCCCACCCTCCCAGCCAGCAATTCCTTCCAATATCCCATCTAACCCTGCCCTCTGGCAGTGGGGAGCCATTCCCCCTTGTCCTGTCCCTCCAGACCCTTGAGTTTCCCAAAACCCCAGGTTGCTTGTCTGGGGCCTGGTGTGTCTCTGGTAGGGTTTTCTCATCTTTCTCATCCCTTCCCCACCTCTCCAGAGCTTCAGGGGAGACTCGTGTCCCTGTTCAAGAGCCTAAATCAGTTTACCTGGAGGAAAAGGACTCCCCCAGACCTGCTTTCCTTGAAAGCCAAAGCTCTCCCACCCCCCAGGGGTGAGCAGTTCTTGTCCCTGTGTGTCCACATTTGAAAGGTCTGAGCATTAAGCTCAGCTCTGACCTTTGCTGAGTGAGTCCTTATGCTGGCTCCTTTCTGCTGCCTCTGCTCTTCTCCAAGGCTTCTGCTGTGAAGTATCCTGCACTTTTCCTGACCCTGGATTAATCTGGAGCACGGGCAGTCTCCTCAGTGCCAGGGCTGAGACGCTGCTCCAGCCTCTGCCCCACCGAAGAACTCTGAATGCGGCGTTTGAACTGGAGCGTTCCCTGAATCAGGATAAAGCTGTTTAAATTTGGCAACAGCCCTTTCAGGGGAGATAGCTTTCCCCCTGCTCTGAACGAGGGCTGACAGCGCTGCAGGTCACGGCTGGAAACTGCAGTGTCACTGCTGGGGGGGGACAGGGAGGGACACGCTCCCCCTGCTCCGGGCACGGAGGGGCTGCTCTTCCCCCCAGCAATTCCTTGGAGTTCCTTCCTCTTTGCTGCTCTGGGAGTCAGGAGGATCCTGCAGGATGTTACAGCAGCACAGCTCAGTGGGACATTCTGGGGAGGGGCAGCAGGTCCTTGGGTTACACTGAACTTGTGTGATTTGGGGTCGTGGTCCCATCGCCCCCAGCCCTGTGTGCTCGTGGGGTCTCTGTGTGCAGGCTGGGCAGCAGGGAGGAGGGGAGATTGCACCTCCTGGCCCTCACACCTGGACAAGAGGAGGCTCAGGGGGGACCTTCTCACTCTTTATAACCCCCTGACAGGAGGCTGTAGCGAGGGGAGGGTTGGCATCTTCTCCCAGGCAGCCAGTGACAGGACAAGGAGGAACAGCCTCAGGCTGGGCCAGGGGAGGGGCAGGTGGGACATCAGCAGGAATTTCTCCCTGGAAAGGGTGGTCAGGCCTTGGCAGGGGCTGCCCAGGGAGGTTTGGAGTGCCCAGCCCTGGAGATGTCCCAGGCAGGCCTGGAGTGGCACTCAGTGCTCTGGGCTGGGGACAAGGTGGGGATGGGCACAGGGGGGACTCGGTGACCTTGGGGGGCTTTTCCACCCTCAGAGATCCTGGGATCTCTGGTGCTCTCTCCCATTCCAGCACGCTGGGGTTTGGATGGGCCTTGTGTGCCCGAAGTGAGGAGTTGGTGGTTCCCTCACTGTGGGTCTTTGGCCTCAGAATTTTGGGTATTTCAGACAAGGCAGCCTGGTCAGGGTGTCCACAAACCTTGTCCTCCTTCTCCCCAGTTATGAGCCTGGATCCAAAGCCAGGGGATGGGGGAGTGATTCAGCTGACTCAGTCCTGGTGTTCCTGCTCTGGGCTTTCTCTATGTGTTGTTTTGTATGTTCTTTCAGATCATCTGCATCTCGTGTTGGGCCTGTTGAGCAGGTCTGAGGGGGCTTTGCTGTGGCTGTGGAGTGAAATATTCCCTGCCAAGGACATCAGAAGGCCCACGGGTTTAGGAAGGAACCCCAAGTGGAACAGGGGTCTCAGCTGTATCACTGGGCTTCCAAAATCTCAGTTGAGAAAAGCCAAATAAAAAGCCCAAGCAGGGACACCTTCCACTAACCCAGGGTGCTCCAAGCCCCATCCAGCCTGGCCTTGGACACTTCCAGGGATCCAGAGACAGCCACAGCTTCTCTGGGAAATCCATTCCAGTCCCTCCCCACCCTCCCAGCCAACAATTCCTCTCCAATATCCCACCTACATCTCCACTTTTCCAGTGGGAAGCCACTCCCCCTCGTCCTGTCCCTCCATGCCTTGTCCCCAGTCCCTCCCCAGCTCCCAACACCCAGTATAGTTCCAGCGCTGTGGAAATGAGTCTTTAGCAAGTCTTTTGGTTAAAAATAGAACTTCAGGTGCCTTTGCTGTTAAAAAGCGTGGAGTCTGTCGAGTGTGGTTCTGGATGGAGGAATCTGGAGAGGGTTCCTGGTGGGAGCTGTCCTGCCTGGCAGCCCGGAGCGCTGGGGGGGTCTGGGGAGACTTCTGTGACACCATCCAAGGTGTGCTAAAGGATTCCCTCCTGAGCAGCTGACATTCCCAGCAGGGAGCAGGACAACAAGCGTGGCTTTTGGAGCAACTGGAGCAGAGAGTGGGGTTTGAGAGCTCTCTCTGCACCTCTGTGGTTCTGCCTTTCAATCGATGACGAAGCAGCCGCCGCTGGAAAATGTCCCTCTGGGAAGGATAAGTGAGGGAGGAAAAAAAGCTGGACAGGAAACTGTAGCAACTGCAATTTTTTTTTTTTTTTTTTCCCCTTGCAGATTTTTGTAAAAGGCAAAACATGAACCTTGTGTTGAACTTTCAAGTTCCTGACTTTGCATCTCCCGAGTCTGGAGATACCGGTTCTGACAGTCGTATGCACGGAGCTCTTTTAGCATTCCGGGTTATATAACAGCATGGAATTTCAGAAGGAAGGCAATAAAACCCTTCTTGAGCTGTCAGCATCCGTCTGAAATGCCCTGCAGCTTCTTGATGACCTGTAATAGATTCCTGATCTTCATTTCCCCATCCGGCTCAGTGCTGGATTTTAATTTGCTTCTCGTTGCTGGGACTTTGGACAAGGCATGGAGGGACAGGGCACAGGGAATGGCTTCCCAATGCCAGAGGGCAGGGAGAGATGGGATATTGGGAAGGAGTTCTTGGCTGTGAGGGTAGGGAGGCCCTGGAATGGATTTTCCAGAGAGGCTGTGGCTGTCCCAACCCCAGAAATCTTCCAAGATCAGGTTGGAGCAACCTGGGCCAGTGGAAGGTGTCCCTGCCCATGGCAGGAGATGGGACTGGATGAGCTTTCAGGTCCCTTCTAACCCAAACCATTCTGGAATTCCCTGATTCTGAAGCTCCTTTTCGAGGTAGCAGATGCCACACCCCGCAGAGGGTGTGAGGGTGTGTGGACTTCCATTCCCTTTGGGATTGATGGGAATTTGCTGTCCTGGCCTGTTCTGCCAGCTGCTGACACTGCTGCTCTTGGGTGGTGGTTCCAGCAAGGCCTCTTGGCATCCCTGTAAGAGGTGGAGCAGTGGGGACATCCAGGCAGATCCCCCAGGAGATCCATATGGGAAGGAAGCCCTTAAGTCCCTTCCCTGGCTGCTGGCAGGGGCCTCTCCTGGCTGCACACTCATTAATTTGGAAGATACTTAACCTCTCTCAGGAGGTCTGGCCGGTGACCTCCCCAAGATTAGCATCTCCTGCAGCGAGAAGGCTTTACCCTGTAATCCCCTGCCGGGAGAGCTCCTGGCTGGCCGTTCCCTGGGGGATGTCCTGCAGGGGTTCGGGGCAGGGATCGCTCCTCGGGGCACTCCCGGCACGGGCTGGGTGGCCAGAAGGGCTCTTTGGGCTGGATTAGCTGTGCCCTGGTGGGGGAGGTGGCCGTGCTGATCTCTGCAGAGGGATGAGAAAACAAACAAATCTCCGCCGTCAGCAGCTCCGCTGAATGTCCTGCTCTCTTTGGGATCAGTGCAGGGAAGGTGCCACTTGCATGGGATCCTTATTTTTCCTGTCAGAGGCAAGTTTGCTTTGTAAGTACGCTGTTACTGGTGTTTTTTCCTTTAAGCAAGACTTTGTAAGCTCTAATCCCACCCTGGTTTATATTATCAGCGCTCGTAACCGGATTTTCAGCTACCACTGAGCTTTAATACTGACTAAAATTGCTTTACAGGTTTGTGGGATCTGTCAGATTTGCATTTCGTGTCGAGTGCACGATCTGCTGCTGGCTCATATTAACGGGCACTTTCAGGGCTGGTCCTTGGAAGAGTTTGGCTTCTCCTTGTTGTTGCTTTTGTGTCTCTTGTTTGGAGGTCGGAGGCAGAACATGTGTTTTGGGAGGGGCTGCAGGGCTGGGACTGAGAAATCCTCTTTTCTGAGTCCTTGGGATCACGTTTGTCCTGTTCCAAGCTCGATAAGGAGGAGCTGAATATTGGGATGGGGCCGGGATGACGAATAAGCTGGAAGTGCCCACCTTATGGCTGTAGGGCAAAGAACTTGGAAAACACTTTGGGAATAGCAAGGGGGGGTTTTGCTAATGTTTATCCTGACCCAGCAGTCTCTGTTCTCTGGGGTTATCCTGGCACTGGCTGCAGGGAAGGGACGTTTGTTCCAGGCTCAGGAGCTTTGTCCCTGCTCCTGCTCTGGCTCTGTCCTCTTGGCCCCCTCCAGAGCTCCCTGGATCCCTCCTTACGTTGGGATTGCTGGGAAGCAGTGGTTGGATTGGGTTTTTAATTGGCACCTGGTATGAAAATATTGTCTGGAGAACGTGCAGGTCTTTGGTTCAGATTTCGAAGGACTTGGGGAGTGAAGTCACAGCTGCTCCTGACCCAGCTTTGGTCTGGCCTTTGGGGCTCTGCTGGAGCTGAGGCTTCGCTCACACCACTGGTTTTGCTCAGCTTGGTTTCATCTGATGCCACATGGAAATGTTTCCCTGTGCAATTCTGTCTCCTGTACAGTTTGTTCCTCCTCCAGCCCAGCGTGGGCTTGAGGGAGGTTCCCCTCCTCACTGGAAGGCATGAACACAACCTGTCCACTGCAACAAAACCAGAGGGGAGCTTTGACTTCTGCTTTACCTTTATAACCCTGATTTTAAGGGAGATCTCTGATCGTGGCAGCGTGCCAATGTGTTTTTGTGGTCTAAAAAACAGATTTATTGAGAATATTTAGAATTGGAGCAGTGTGTGCTCTACAGCTGCTCAGCATTCGTGTGGGTCCAATCCAAAAATCAGCTTTGAAGAAGTTCTTGTCGAATGTTTTTAACTGCTCCCAGGCTCTTCCTCGCGCTGTCAAGGACTTTTAGTGTCTCTTTTTTTTTTTTTTTTTGCTTTAAATAGAGTTTTATAGACACACAAATGACAGGCTCCTGTCTGGAGGAATTTCCAGTACAATCTAATTAAATCCCTTGCTGTTCTGCACCACAGATAATCGTAAATAATAATAATGTCTCTTGACACATGTAGTGGCACTTCATCTTCAAAGCGCTTTGCAGATGTAAATAAAATAAAATAGCATAAAAATCATATTATATTATAAAATAAGATATTAATGACATATTTCCTGCTTGAATTATCGGCCTTTCAGCCGCTGCAGGACTCGGGGCTCGGGCAGCGTTCCCTGGGACAGGGGGGTTGTTGCCTCCGTGTGTCCCCCCGTCCTTTATCCCATGGAGGAGGCAGAGCTGATGGAAAGCCTGGCCAGGGAACCTTCTGTCTCCTGCTGCTGAAGTGAACCATGGCAAATGGAGCCATGTGGCAGAATAAAAGCTAAAAGCCACTGGCAGCAAAGCAGCGTCCCCGTGCCAGGTCCCACCGCTCGGGGGGCTCTCGGCAGAGCACAGGGCAGGGATAACTCCAGGGATGGGCAAACTGCATTTGTTCCAGGGCAGCTCTTCAGTGCCTTCTCTGGAAGCCAAGGAGTAGAAGATCTTGTGTTTGCTGGAATTGTCCTTTGAATTCCCAGTCTCTGGTTCTGAGTGCGTGTAGGCCTGAAAATAAAACATGTTTTATTTGTGTTTGGTTGGATCAGAATCTTTGTAGGATCTCATCTACAATTGTGAACTCCTCTTAGGGCATAACATTCCTGGAGTGGAAAGTGTCCTTTCCCATGGCAAGGGCTTGGAACTGGATGGGATTTTAGGTCCCTTCCAACCCAAACCATTCCAGGATTCATTCCCTGTTACCGCTTATAACACTGACATTCCTCCTGCCGGTGCCACACCTGGCAGCTGGCATTCTCCATATTTCGAATTTCAGTGGTGAAAAGGCATTTTCCCAGCGTGTCCCTGGCTGGGTGGTTGCTGTGGGACAGCCCAGTTCAAAGGTGGGATGGGGAGAGGGGAAGCAGAGCCCCTGTCTCACCCCTCTGAGCTGCTGCCAGGTGAACCCTGGTGACACCACTGACCCCACCCAGCCCTCCATGTGATGCCTCAAAGGGAGTTAAAGCTCATTAATTCTTCTGCTTTCCTGGGGATTATCTGGGAAGTCCCAGCTAAAGTGTATTTCTGTTACCAGCTCAAAATAGGGCCACGCAGCCCGTCACATGCTCTGACCCTGCACAGCCCCAGCCCCCAGGGACAAGGGGGGGCCTGCAGCTCCAGGGTTTAATTAGAAATAATATTTAGGTGTTAATCACAGGTCCTGATGTGTCTCCAGCTTCATGGAATCCCCTCCTGCTCTTCTGAGAACAAAATCTCTGAGCAAATTGCTGTTGCCACTGATTGATTTGTACTGGTGGCTTTGCCTTGTTTTATCAAGGAAACACAAAAGCCATTTTTCCCTCTTAGTCTTTCTCAGTCACTTCCTTATTATTAGAATGTTTAGAGTCTCTATGAATCTCAATTTTATTATTTTTGCCTACGTGGTACCAGGTTGTTGCTTTTATACCCCAGCGTCGTGTTTTTAATTAATTCTTTAATTAATTCTTCCCTTCTGGTCCCTCTCGGTGTTAACATTGGGGTTGCTGTTATTAACTTGTATTTAATTAGCCAGTTTTGCACTGAATTAAGGGTCGTCTTCAGGGATATCTTTTGGGGCACACTCTGAATTTCCTCTCCTGAGCTCCAGGAGTTGTTAGCCTAAGTGAAGGTGTAAATGTTAAAAGCATAAAAAGATTTATTGGCTAAAGGGCAGAGAATGTTGTTTTAGGGGATGAGAGGAGTCAGGGTCAATATTTTTGTGTGTCTTTCCAGAAGAAACTGGAATCAGTTGGGAACTCTAATGTTGTCCAGAGAAGAGTTGAAAAATTCAGGTCTCCTTAAGATGAAAACTGAGCTAAAAAGCCGTTAGTCTGGGTGTTAGTTTTGAGCCTTTCCACTGAGATTGCCCAGTTTAAAAGCTTTAGGACTTAAGGTTTTGTTTCTTGTGTACAACTGAAGGATTTTGAATAGTCCTGCGCTTCAGTGTGAGTCCATTCCTGATCCTACATGTGAATCAACGCACAGAATTCCCATTATTCCTTTTCTTACGTTGGAAGGGTTGGATCCAAACAGTAATAAATGACTCTTCTGGTCTCTGGTTTGACTCCCAGTTCCTGTTCCCCGGCGAATGTCACATCATCCAGCAGTCTGTTTCAAATAATGTTTTGACTGTGTCGCTTTCTCCTCCCGTTTCAGTGTTCCCAGGGGAAATCATGGATGAAAAGCTGTCGTACAAAGAGTTCCTGGACCGCAACGACTCCTGGTCGACGGACGAGAGGGACCTGCGCTTCGACCCGCAGCCCGTGTTCAAGCCCATGGAGATGGCTGGTAGGGCTCCCCTGCTTGGGAATCCGGAGCATCCCTGATTTTAGCAGCTCTGGGGTGTGGTGAAGTGCTGGTGTCCACCCCTACACTCGTGGTGTCCCCAGGGCTCAGCGCCGGGCCCAGCCCTGTTTGATGTCTTTGTTCGTGATCTGAACGAGGGCATCGAGGGCACCCTCAGTTGGTGTGCAGAGGACACCAGATTGGGTGGGATGTGGATCTGCTGGAGGGCAGGAAGGCTCCACAGAGGGATCTGGGCAGGCTGGATCCATGGGGTTGATGGGCCAAGGCCAGCGGGGTGAGGGTCAACAAGGGCGAGTGCCAAGTCCTGCCCTTGGGTCACAGCAACCCCATGGAACACTCCAGACAGGGGCAGAGGGGCTGGAAAGCTGGGAAATGAGCTGGGGGTGCTGGTGACAGAGGCTGGACGTGAGCCAGGAGTGCCCAGGCCTTGGCAGGGGCTGCCCAGGGAGGTTTGGAGTGCCCAGCCCTGGAGGTGTCCAGGGAAGGACTGGAGTGGCACTCAGTGCTCTGGGCTGGGGACAAGGTGGGCATCGGTCACAGGGGGGATCCATGGGCTGGGAGGGCTTTTCCACGCCTAATGATTGTATAGTCTTATGGCAAGAGCAGGTTTTGGTTGACTGCCACAGTTTAACCTCCCCTGAGAACTGTGGGTTTGGGTGCAAACCCCTCAAATCCTGCCCCCTGAGCTGCAGCCGCCCTGGCTCTGGGAAGGGGCAGTTCCAGCTGTCGTGTCACTGCTCTGCAATGCAGGTCGGGCTGTTCCCCAGCCTCTGGAGCTGCTGACTCTCCTGAAAATTAGATGAAGATGAACCCTGTATGACCCTACAAAAAGATAGACTTTCACCCAGCAACATCCCCTCAGTTTTCTCTCACTTTAGAGAAAGCTTGTGGGCGATTGCTCTTGGAGCCCCTGAGAAATGGGGGTGCTGCCCAGATCGTCACAGGGAGAGATACAGGATGGAACTTCTGGTTTTAATCTGTTTTTGAGTACTGTGGACCTGCTTAATGCATGGCTTTCCTGTGATCTGAATCCTGGATTTACGAAGAGGTTCTGTGAAGGAATGATGATTTTTACAGGGGTAGGGAATGATTCAAGAAAGAGCTGGAACAGAAGAGTCGCTGCTTTGTAGGGTTTTCCCTCCTGTTGCTTTGTGGATGCAGGAATGGGACGTTGATGTTGTTATGCTCAAGAGCCAGATGTCAAAGCTGCTGATTAGGAATAATTTACTTACCTGGCTCAATCACCCAGTAATCTGAATGGCCTGAATAATGTGAATGTGTGGGTTATTTGTTGTATTAAACCACATTTCTTTAGGTTTCATGTCCTTAGAGTGTCTTGCAACCAAAAAGTCCTTCCACTTCTCCCCTTTTTCCCTCTGGAGCAGAAGCAGGGTTTAATCTGCCCCTTTATCCCACATCATGCAACTGCTGGACAAAGAGGGAAAAACAGCAGCCTCTCTTTTAGCTTTTAATTGGTTTCAGTCATGATGATTTTATTTGGGATTTTTTTTTTCCTTGTTTTCTGGGGTTGTTTTTTCGACTGGAAAACAGGCAGTTGTTTATTCCTGGCAATACAGATCCAAACAGCTTGAATTTAAAATATTCTACGCGTTGCTCTGGGGGAAGATGTTGTCTTGGCATCTCAAATGGTCTGACAGGTTTATAATTCCCTCAGCTCACCTGATTTTGACATCTCAGAGCACCGTGGGCATGGGAACACCTGAAGTTGGGCCGCTGGCCCTGCAGGAAGCACATCTGGCATGAAAATGAGCAGCAGCCTTCAACTGAATCCCTGTTAATTGGGCAACTGGGAGAAATCTGGGCGGTGTCTGGAAATGGGGTGTGAGAGGGATTCCTTTGGCTCCTGGGTAGCACAGCACGTGACAGAGTTTGGGAAATGTCCCTCACCTCTGAGGGGCTGTGCCTGTCCAGGGTAACGCCAGGGACACCTGGCAGGTGTGCCAGGAATCCCCCATTGCGAGCCCAGGAAGGGCTGGATGCCAGGGAACACAGATGGGAACACACAGCCTGGGCTGATCCCACAGCAGGGCAGGGGGATTGTGCCCCTCTGCCCCCTCCCCAGGTGAGACCCCCCTGCAGAGCTGCCCCAGCCCTGGGAACAGCAGCTTTGCCTGGGAGGAGCAGTGGTGGGGTCAGGAGCACCTTCACCTCCTTTTTTAATGTCCCCCTGTGCCGTGTCCTCCCCCTGGGTGGTGACACCGACCTCGCTGTGTCTCCTCAGACCCCTTCAACATGCACAGAGGGGAGAACCTGCCGGATTTGTCCTTCCCTGCTGACATGAGGAATGTGCCGCTGTTCCCGGGCCACGGGGATGCTCCCAGAGACGTCCTTGGTGAGTTCCTGCCCGCCTTTCCTCCCTGCTGGAGACTTTTCTCTCTTGACTTGCATAAATATAGAAATTGTTAAGGTCTGAAGTTCACAGGCCTTTCTTCGTGCTCTTATTTTCGTGGCTGAAAACCAAATGCACGCGACCTGTTTCCACAGGGTGGTCTTGGGGTTTTGAGCTGTTGGATTATTTTATTAATATTGGATTATTAAGTGATTATTAGCAGAAATTCGTGGGAGCAGAAGCAGAGAGCCAAAGGGAATTAATTTGCCCGTGTTTACTGTCTTACACCTTGTTAAAAAGTTCTACATGAATACAGGGTTTATGGTTTGTAAAGCTGAAATAACAGATACAAACTTGAACTCAGGTGCCTGTGAGCAGAAAGGTCCAAGAGTTGTGTAGACTTGAAATCTAGGAGAGGAGTCATCAATAAATAAATAATTTAATAAATAAAGTTAAAGTATTTTATTTTAAAAGTTAAAATATTTATTTTAATAAACATTGATGTCAATAGTTTAATGAAGATTTATTTTAACAAAAAATAGTTTTTAAAGTTAAAGAAATAAAGCTATAATAAACTTAATAAATGAAGTAGATTAAAAAAGTGGAGGGGACCGGTGACTCACTGAAGGGCTTTGTTTCCTCAGCACCACACGGCCCTGGGATGGCACCTGAGCAGCCTTTCCTGGGGCCCATGTACTCCCCTGCAGAGGCTCTGGACCCCTCAGCCTTCGTGGGGCTGGACTCCAGCACGGAATTCCTGCAGGACAGAGCAGGTGAGGAGCAGCTGCTTTGCTCCTGCTGAGTGTCCTGGGGTGGGGGGGGCTGGAGGGTTTGCAGCTGGAAAATCTCAGTTTAGGAGTCAGAAAGAATCCTGGATGTGGGGGGGATTGATACCTAAACTGAAGGTGGTGTGAGCAACGTCCCTGCCAACCCACACCGTGCTGGGATTCCTCATTAGGAGATCCCAGAACAGCTGAGGTTGGAAGGAGGCTTTTCCAACCCCCCTGCTCATGCAGGGCCACTCAGAGCCCCTTGCCCAGAATGACTGAGGGAAGAAGCTCCTCTTTTGGGTCAGTGCTTGTCACCCTTCCCTGGTGGAAGCTTTCACTGGCAATAACCATGGGAGAACCTGATTTCTGGTACCTTCCTTAGTGGGACCTGAAACATCACCCAAGAACGAACCCCCAGACCAGCAGAGTCCAGGCCTTCAGCTGGGAAAGTAAAAGCACTTCTGGGGCTGGACTGAGTGTGCTTGTTTTCCACAGGTCCTGAAGAATATTGGATGGGAGCTCAGCAGGACATGAAGGGACCAGATGCCTCTTTCTTTGTTGAGCCACCAGGTAGGAACAGGAGCTGTAAAGATCTTTCTGAGCAGCAGAAGCAGCTTCTCTCCCTGTGTGCCTTCTCAAGGAACATGGGGCTGTAACAGCAAAGGAGAACAGTTTCTGCTTCTCACATCAACTGAGAATGGAAATGCATGTGTGAGAAACTAGGAATGGCTTCAGACTGAAGGGGAGTAGGGTTAGACAGGAGACTGGGAAGGAATTGCTGGCTGGGAGGGTGGGCAGGCCCTGGCACAGGCTGCCCAGAGAAGCTGTGGCTGCCCCTGGATCCCTGGAAGTGTCCAAGGCCAGGTTGGAGCACCCTGGGCTAGTGGGAGGTGTCCCTGCCCATGGCAGGGGGTGGCACTGGAAGAGCTTTCATCTCCCTTGCAACCCAAACCAGTCTGGGATTTTGTGATTAAGTTTCTGATCCCAGTTAAATCTTTGGAGCCCCACTGGGACATTGTTCCTTTGGGGATGCATCTGTGTTACCAAATTTGATCCGTGATGGGGTTTTTATTGCTGCTCTTGATGAAGAAGCTGAGGAGGGGATAGTTTAACCCCAGTCCTGGTGTTTCCGGAGCTGGGGGCTCCACCTGGGGCTCGGGGTGCATCTGGGAGGCTTTGTAGCACAACACTCCTCAACTGTGTTACTTCCCTCAGGATTGAAGTGTTTTCCCTGGGTGTTGCACAAATTAATTTCCTGAGAATGGGCAGTAAAAGGCGATTCTGCGCTGAGGGGAGGCTGAGGGGGGAGTTCACTCCCCAGGGAGGCTGCAGGCACCGCCTGGGAGGGGGATTTCCCCCCCAGGAGAGGAAGCTGCTGGCTGGGACCCTTGCAGGTGCTGTGCTCACCCCCTTGGTTGTGTTTCCCAGTGCCCCCCGTAGCCACAGAAGCAATCAAGGCGAGTTTGCCCGAGAGCCCCCCGGCCGTGCCCCCCGGCTCTGCTCCCGCTGCAGGCGCGGCGTTCCCGGCAGAGCCCGCGCCCGCCGATGGACCAAAAGGTAAATCCCTCCAGCCCGAGGGTGCTGCAGGGTGTGGGCCCTTCAAGAGCAGGTTGTGATGGTGGGAGGACATGGAAGTGCCTCTTCTGAGGGAGGCACAGCGAGGGATTAACGAATCCCGCTGTGGCTGAGGGTTTGGGATCCCGGGGGGGTGTTGGCTCTGCTGGACTTGCCAGCTCCGGTGTCTCAGTCCAGGAACTGGCTTAATGATCCTTTACAGTCTCCAGATTTGAGCTCCAGGGAAACACTGAGGTGTGTCAAGAACGTGGTTGCAATGTGGAATCACGGAATTGGGGTTGGAGAAGCCCTCTGAGATTGAGTGCAGCCGTTCCCCAGCACTGCCAAGGCCACCACTAAACCATGTCCCCCAGTGCCACATCTGCCCTGAGCCTGACCTGTACAGAAATACCTTCAGGCCTGGCTGTGTGGAAGACTCTCTTTAAAAAAAAAAAAAAAGGGTTTTAAGGTATTTGTGTGGAGCATCAGACTCATGGTACCAGTCATGGTCCAGTTCCCTAATGCTTTATTCCACTAATTCCCCTAATTCACCAGGGAACATCCATACTGCTTTTGGGACCTATTTATTTACAGTCTTATCTGTCTGTGAAATCACAATCTTGAAGTTTTGTTTTGGAGAAGATTGTGGTGTCACTTAAACCACAGCAAAGGCAGACCCAAATGAGGGTGGTGCATGATGGATCTTCTTGGTTGGCTTCACTGAAATTCTCGTTTGCTCTAAATGGATCCTTAAGTGCCATTTTAAAAGAGACCTTTTCCATTTTTCTTATTGCTTTCCTTCTTCAGTTTAGCTGTCTAGTATTCATTTTATCTAAATGGATCCTTAAGTACCATTTTAAAAGTACCATTTTTTTCCATTTTTCTTACCTGTTTCTGACTTCAGTTCAAGTATCTTACTTAGATTTAATACATTTTCCATTGGTTGGGGAGGATATTTTTAGATGTGACTCAAAAAATCGGTAGAAATGTTATTTTTGTGTGGCATCTACCCAGCAGTAGGTGGGAGATGTCCAGGTCATGGTGCTGCAGGACGTGGAGGATGGGCACAGCTTGGGGCTGTGGAAATTAGGAGCTGCAAAAGAGAAATCCAGTGCTCCTGGCACTGATAATTTATACAGAGTTGCCTCTAGACAAGGAATATTTAATAAAAACCGACTGAAAAACCTCCTTTAAGGGGATTTTAGAAGAATGGGAGCCTAAATACCGAGGTTTGATTGTGCTGTGAAATGACAAACGTTGGTTTGGAATTACCAGCTCGGTGTCTTAGGAGACGTGTGGAAAATGAACGAGGCCAGTTTGGTCAGGAAGGAATGGAGGGATTTGGGAATTCATAGGATGACTTTTGTGGCTGGACACTGAGACAACTGGAGGGCACTGGGGTCAGGGGGTGGGGTGGAAGAGGAGAGACACAGAGTCATAAAGCACAGGAGCAGGTGTTTCCATCTGCCTTCCCACTGATTCCTGTGCCCTGTGTTTGCAGCCTCCGAGGCCACGCCCGTTCCTGCGGAAAAGGCTGGCTCTGTCCATGCAGGAGACACCAGCCCTGCCCAAGCTCTGGATGCTGGATTTGCACCTTCAGCAGCAGCCAACCCCTTCCAGGCCGTGGATGTTGGTTTTTTTCCTGCCCCTGAAGCCAAGTCTCCTAAAGCTGTCAATGACAAATCCAGCCCGGGGACAGGCCTTGGCTTCTCCCCCACAGCAGATGCCACATCCCACCATGCCATGGATTTGGGGTTTGCCCCAGCAGCAGGTGTGGAAACCCACCATGCCATGGATTTGGGATTTGCCCCGGCAGAAGGTATGGAAGCCCACCATGCCATGGATTTGGGATTTGCCCCGGCAGAAGCTATGGAAGCCCACTATGCCATGGATTTGGGATTTGCCCCGGCAGCAGATGCAGAACCTCAACATGCCTTGGATTTGGGATTTGCCCCAGCAGCAGATGCTACATCCCACCATGCCTTGGATTTGGGGTTTTCCCCAGCAGCAGGTGTGGAATCCCACCATGCCATGGATTTGGGGTTTGCCCCAGCAGCAGATAATAAACCTAACCACACCATGGATTCTGAGTTTGCCCCAGCAGCAGAAGTCAACCATCACCATGCCATGGATTTGGGATTTGCTCCAGCAGCAGATAATAAATCTGACCGTGATATGGGCTCTGAGTTTACCCCAGAAGTCAACCACCACCATGCCATGGATTCTGAGGTTGCTCCTGCAGCAGAAGCCAAACCTCTTCCCACCGCGGATTCCGGAGCTGCCCCTGCTGGAGCTCAGCCTGTCCCTGCAGCTGACCCCAAAACTGCTGTGCCTGGAGAGCTGGTGATGCCTGGGCCTGCCCTTCAGCAAGACGAGTCTCCTGCAGGTGGGTCTGTGCCCGAAATCCCCGAGTGAGGGGGCAGTTCAGGCTGGGAAAGCCCTCGGCCGTCATCGAGTCCAGCCGTTGGTTTGCTTTGCCCAAAGCACCTGGAGGAGAGCTCAGTTCTGCTCTCAGGACACACAGGGGGTGCTTCCCGGGGGCTTTTCACTGAGAAAATGTGAAACTGGAATTTCGTAGTGATTGTTGTAGCTTTCCCTGGGCATCCTCAGCAGTGCTTGGTGTTTTTTAGGGCAGCCACTGAGACATGTTGGCTCATCCCTGTTCTGCTGGGAAACAGGAATTGAGGAAGTGATTTTTATCTTGTTGGATATAAATCTAAAATACGAATTTTTTTTGGTTCTTTACAGAAGCGACAGCAAAGGTGGAACAAGAATCCAAAGCCCCAGAAGTTCGTGTGGATCATTTAGAGGACACCAAGGACACCAAAACCCCTCCCAGCCCCTCCAAGGAGCCCCTTCCCGGGCAAACCAACCACCTTCCAGAACCAGCAGGTGGGAAAAGCAAACCCCAGGATAAAACTGGTCTCCAGCCCCTTCTGCCCCACCACAAGCACTGCTTTTCTTTGTCCTTAGCAAAGAAAATGCAACAAAGGTTGAATTTCAAGCAGCTTTCTCGTGTGTGCTGACACGGGGCTGTTATAAATCCGTGTTAATCTTAACATTTGAAGTTATCTTCATGTAACTTGTCTTTTTTCTTCCTCATCCGTAGTTGTTGTACCAATGTCTGTCATCATCTTCCTTTCTACTTAAAGTTTAAATAAAATTAATTACAGGGAGAAGTGTCCTCCCATGTAATTATGGCTCATAAATGAAAATGTGGTGTAATTAGGCATAGCAAGGGCTGGTGGAGTGTCTGCAGGAATGTACTGTAAGGTAGAGATGAATTCAAGGTGCTCAGCATTAGCCAGGGACTCCAGACTGATAATGGAGTTTGTTCTGGATCTGAATTCCAGTGGGAAGCTGGGACAGTCTGAATTAGGATGATTACAAAGAGGAAAAAAAAAACCCAAACAAACACTCACCCTGTGCTTAAGCCTGAAACAGTCTCTGCTCCATATTTTGCCTCCACCTTGGCATGTCTTGCAAAATATAAAATTGCTGCTTAAAATGGGTTTGTGAGGAGATATAATATAGGGTAGAAAACCATGTCTTAGAAACTTCATTCCTATTAACATAAAATTAGCCCTGTCGCCTTCCCAAGGGCCTCTTTCCATCTGCAACCTACCAGAATTGCTGAGACCTGAAGCTTCCCTGTTCCTGTTTTTCATGTTCCAGCTCCAGCAGAAGCAAAAGAAGACGTTGCACTAGAAAATAAAGACCTTCCAGAGAAGTCTGTCCCTGCTGTGGTTGTTGAGGCACAAAAGGAGGAGCCTGAGCACAACCACGTGGAACCTCAGCAAGGAGAGGCCCTGCCAGAGCCCACAGGTAGGACATGAATAATAATAATTCCATTTTTCCATGGAAATTGTCTCCTCTGTGAACTGCTCACCTTTCCCTCCTGGCTGTGGGGCCACCTGAGCAAGCAGGAGTCTCTTTGGTGTGGTTTTCGGAATTCCTGGTGCTGGCCTTGCACTTCCCTCTGGTCCCTGCCCTCTGAAAGACTCCTCCCCCCCTGCATTTCCACCTGAAACCCCAAATCCGTGTGCTCCAAGTACTTTCTCACTGGGACTGGCTCACAGCTTCTCTGCTGGAGGATGGAAAGCTCACCATGTCTCTGCCATCACCACTGGCTTTTCATTTTGGTGTTAAAAGGGCCGTCAATCCTTACTGCGATATTCCCAGTGTGGAATTCCAAATTGAGTTGTGCAACTGCCCAGGGAAGGTGTCGTTGTTGTCCTGCCTCTCCAGGAGCTGGTGGTGCCACGCTGGTCGTGGAAGGTGGATTTGTGGGCCAGGGCTGAGTGACAAATGGCTGATGCTCTCCTGAAACTCAGTGGCTTTGGAGCTGAGGGAGCCCTGAGGGGACACAGCAGGTGACTTTGGGACAGAGGTTCTGCCTCCCACCCTGGTGCTGGGGGAAACTTGGCTCTCATCCCCTCCATCTCTTCCCATCTCTCCACTAAACTTCTGTTTTCCCAGCCTGGAAGGGTGCCAGCTGGAGATATAAAAAGTCTCTCTCTCTCTTAATCTTGTCTTGCTCAGACAAAATGGATCCTCAATGCATTTTTAAAAAGCTGTAGCATGTCCTTAGAGGAACTGGTGCTTTTTGGTGGGGTAAGAGCTTCTGGCAGGACTTATTTTTAAAGGGCATTGACGATGTATTGGAAGTAATTAAACAGGTTCTGGGGGTAAATGTCTCCCCCAGCCCTCCCGAGGTGCCTTTAGTGCGGTATCGGGGCTGGAAATCCAGCCCGTGTGACTGCAGGGCCTGTTTGAGATGGCTCAAGTCGCATCAATAGTATATTTATTATTTTTTTTTTTATAGCGAGCAACCTAGTGGCTTTGATGTTTGAGGAGGCTTCTGTATTCCAGGTCTTCCCACTGCACAAGTCAGGCAAGCTCCCAAATCCAGTGCCCGCGGGTTTGGCAGAGCAAACGCTGCCCCAGTGCCTCTCACAGCTGTGCCAGAGGAACAGCCCGTAGGTCTCCCGCGGCAGAAGAGCCCCGAGCCCGTAGTGGAGCTGGGATGTGGGGCTGGAGCCTCCCCTCGCAGTAGGGTTCCACACAGAAAGGCAGCCCACGCCGAGTCTGTGGAGAGCTACAGGGATCCAGCCCGGGAAAACTGGGACTTGGAAGGTGCTGTGGGAAAGAAAAAGAAGAAGAAGCCCAAACAGAGGAGGAACCAGCTGCCAAGAGCGATGGAGTTCTGGGAGGAGAACGGAACGGCCCCTGGAGCTCCCAGGAATTCTCCGTTTGGGGCTGCGTGTCCTGTAGTGCCGGGAGCTGCCTCTGCCAGCAGAGCTCTGGATGTGCCCAAGGGGGCTGAAATAACAGCTGGGAGTCACATCCTGGATGAGCAGAAAGCCTCCTCAGTGCCGGCACCGGGACAGCAGGCCCCGAAATCCAGAGTGCCGGATGCCAGACCTGGGCACGCCGTGAAAGCAGAGGGGAGGAGGGGTGAAAGCTGGGTGCTGGAACGTGAGGGCAGGAGCAAAGAGGTTCCCTTGGAGCAGCTGGCCAAGACTGAGGTGGGGGGATCTGTCCCAGCAAAGGCACCCACCGAGCCTCTGGAAAGAGATTTTCCTGATAAAAACGAGAAGAGGGGGGATAAGGAGCCCAGATGTGCTGACCTGGTCAGTGTGAGCAAAGCAGAAACTCCCTTACAGAGCAAGCCTTCGGAATCGCCCCTTCCCGATAAAAACAAGGAGCCTAAAACCACATCTCCAAGTCAGGAAAGTCTCAGTGACCCTGTCCATCAGCCTTCCCGCGGGGCTCTGGAAGCAGCAGCAAAGAAAAACTGGGAAAAAAGCAACGGGGTTGGGAATGAATCCCTCAGAGAGGCTGGGCTGGAGGACAGAGTTCCTGCAGAGCCAAAGGCAGCTGGTGAGACTAAAGCAGGGCCAGAGGGAGGACTGAAGGCCCCAGGAGATGCTGCTGAAGGGCCGTTTGCACCCTCGGCTTGCCCAAAGCCTGAGGAAGCTCCTGCTGTGCAGGACAGGAAGGCCAACGGTGTTCCCGGTGCTCCCAAACATCCCAGCCCTGCCGAGGCTCCGGGCAGGGGGGTGGCAGCAGATTCCCCGGATCAAAACAAAGGGAAAGGATTTAGTGCCTCAGAGCAGCAGACTGGAAAAGATCCCGCTTTTACACACGGGATGGACAGGCCCAAAAAAAAGCGCGGGGAAGGGAAAGGCAAAAGAATGAAAAGCTTCCCTGAGCACGTGGTGCTCTCAGAGGATGGGAGCAAATCCCCTGACGGAGGGAGGGTGGACGAGGCAGGGAAAGAAACAACTTATCCCGACAGGGGCCAAGGTTTCCCTGCCAGAGGACACCCCTCAGGCAGCTCTGCACAGCCCTGGCCTGCAGACAAGCCCAAAAAAAGGGGCAGCGACGGAAGGAGTAGAAAAGGGGAAAGAGGTTTTTCCCTTGAGAATAAGATGGACCCCAGTGGTTTTGCTGAGCTGTCTGATAAAGTCAGGGAAGTCAGTGATAAGGGCAGAGAGGGGGGCTGTGTCACTGCTGGGTGCTCGCAGGACGATACAACTAAAATGCAAAGGCCAACCGAGGGGGTGCCAGAGAAGCCAAGAGAAAATGCTGGGAAAGATGAAAGGGCTGATCTGGGGGCTTTAGCCCAACCTTTGCTGCTGGAGAGCAGGAGGGAGGAAGCCAAGCATCCTGCCCTGGGTGACACCGTCAGCCAGACAAAAGAGGTGGATTTGGGTAATACAGGCAGAGAGGCTGCAGGTGCTGCCCGGGAATCCCTGGGGCTCAGTTCTAGTGGGACAGAGAAACCCAGGAAGAGGAGCAGTGATGGGAGGAGGAAACAGCCTGACAAGACTTTGGGGAAGGCAGCTGTCCTGGGGGCTGGGGGGGAAACGGGCCAGGAGAAGGTGGCTGGAAGCAGGAAGGAAACGACCTTGGATAGAGAGGTGTCTGGTTTGGAAAGAGGGAATCCAGCAGAGGTGCTGGGCAAGCCTGAAATTCAGGGTGGCAACTGGAGTGCCTCTCATCAGCCAGTTCCTTCAGGTCATAAAGTAGAGACATCAGAGCCAGGAACAGGCAGAGCTAAAGAAACTTGGCCCATGGATACAGGGAAGGATCCAGACAGAGCCCAGCCTCTCCCAGAGCGCAGGGCAGGGACACACAGTCCCACCAGGGACGTGGGGATGGACAAGGCCAAGGGTAAAACTAGAGATGTGAAAGGCAGAAAGACCGAGGATAGTCCTGAGCTGGGCCCAGGGAACGTCCCTGCAGTGGGAAATGTTAACCAGACTCAGGCTGGGAAAGGCAAAGGGGCTGATTCTGGGACTCCAGAGGCTCTGCCGGGTGACCTGAGCGTTCCTGCCAAAGAACAGGCTCCTGCTCTGCCTCAGGAAGCACAGAAATCACACCCAGGGAGCAAAGGGAAGCACAAACAGCTGGATCCTGAGCCACAGCAGCTGTTTGTGCTGGAGCAGAAAGCAGGAGCAGGGACGGGCCCTCCTCGTGACGGGGAGATGAGGGACAAACCTGGAGCTCCCAGTCCTCCCAGCAGGGACAGAAATCCTGTCCCAGAGCATCCAGCAGGGGCAGATCCCACCTTGGCCCCGGTTACTGAGAGGTCCAAAAAGAGGGGTTATGATGGAAGGAGTAAAAAAGCCCAAAGTGCCTCCAAGCAACCTGTTCTTCCAGAGACCAAACCAGCCAGGGGGGAAGCGCTGCCTCCCCTGGGATCCGAGCTGGAATACGGGATGGAAGGCACAGATCTTGTAGATGAGAACAGGAATATTAAAAACTTCCCCACTGGCCCTGAAAGGCTCTGGGATAATAAAGGAAGTGACTTCCAATCCTTGGCTCAGAGCACAGTAACTGGCCCTGGGAATGTGGGAGATGCTTCCTGTGGCTTCCCAAAGCAGAGAGATGGGGGTGCAGGGAGTGGGGGGCTTCCTTCCCCTGCTCCTCCTCCTCCTCCTCCTCCTGAAGCAGTGGCAGAGAAAAGCAGCAAAAAGCCCAGAGCTGGTGCTGAGGAGGAGACACAGACCCAGGAACGTTGTGAGCAACCCATCCATCTGGGGCACAGGGAACCTGGAGGAGAGGTTTCCAAGGGAGATGGGCAAAGCAGAGAGGCAGCTGGTGCCCAGGGGGGCAGTGGGGCAGGGAAACCACCTCTGTTGGCTCCTGCAGCCAAACAGGGGGTTCAGTCAGAGAAGGACAAACTTCACCTTTCTCCTGTGGAAAAGGTGGATGATAAAGAAGTGAAAACCACTGATGAAAAGCACAGCACTGACAAGGCTCCCTTGGAGAATAAAGCTGGAGAGGCTGAGCTGGCTGGAGGCAAGAGGAGTGAGAAGAGCTCGCTCAAACAGCCAGGGAGTGTGGCTGAAGCTGAGGCTGCTCGTTTAAATGTGGCAGCTGCCCAAACAACCCAGATCAGTCCTAAAGAGAACAAAAAAGGTCCCTCTCAGCCTGCAGAGGAGGGGGATGCTCCTGGTGGCAAGACTCACCTGAAGGAGACTCCGGTGTCGAAGTCTGAGGCAGATAAACCTCAAGACACAACCAAAGAAAAGGAATCTCAGGAGACAACCAAAGAACAAGAAACTCATGAGACAACTAAAGAAAAGGAGTCTCAAGAAAAAACCAAAGAAAAGAAATCTCAAGACACGAATAAAGAAAAAGGAACTGAAGACACAACCAAAGAAAAGGAGTCTCAAGAAAAAAACAAAGAAAAAGAATCTCAAGACACAACCAGAGAAAAGGAATATCAAGAAGAAACCAAAGAAACTCATGACACAACCAAAGAAAAGGAATCTCAGGACGTGACTAAAGGGAAAGAATCCCAAGACACGAGTAAAGACAAGGAATCTCGAGACACAACCAAAGAGAAGGAAGCAGAATGTGAACACAAGGCTGTGCAGGAGGCGAAGAAGGAGCGAGTTAAAGCAGCAGAGCAGCTCAAAGGCTACATGAGACCCACCAAGAGCCGGGGGGTGCCGGCACTGCCAGCCAGGGCCGCTGCAGCCAGAGCCTTGCCCAGGCAGCCCAGAGCCCCTGGAGCGCTCCAGGCCCGGCCAGACAAAGGTGTGTGTGTGTGTGTTTGCCCCCTGAGCTGTGGGCAGGATTAATCCAGGCCTTGCTGTTTGCCCTTGGCATGACCCGGCACCGCTAACCCGGCGGGGCGCGTGGCACGGCGGGTGTTGTGTGGCTGATCCGGAGGGGCTCCTGGCGCTGCCTGCCTGTCTCACAGGGCCAGTTCCCAAACTCCAGAGGGCTGGCTGGCAGCTCAGGCTGGCTTCCAGAGCTCTGGAGTACCTTTTTTTTAATCATTCAGATTTAGTTTTACGTCTGTTGGGGGATGTTCGAGTAACCAGGCACTTCTGTGTGTCACATCACGCTGGGCTCTTGTCACCTTCAGCCCCGGTCCCTGAACGGTCCCTGTGCCACTGCAGGCAGGGCCGGAGTGTTCCAGGGGCAGGGAATGTTCTGGGGGGCTGTCCAGGTGCTGGGTTGGTCCATCCTGCCTCAGACTAACTGCAACCTGCTGCTCCTCCTCCTGCAGCTGGTTCATGGCTTTGGCTTGAGCTTCCTTGAACCACCTCACCTGCAGAACGTGTCTCCTTCTGGAGCAAAAGTCTTTATTGAGGCAGCTGTAACAAAACAGTGGTGGGGCTGAGGTAAATTTTGAGATTTTTCTCTCCCTGTGGAGACTTTGGAGGGGCTGGTTCAGCATCTCCTTGCTGTTCCCCAGGGAACCAGGTCCCCCTGCTCGTAGGAAATGAGGTGGAATGAGTTTCACAAAACTGAGTGAAGTTGGTAGAAGTTTTGAAAATGAAGGATGTAATATGGATAGAGGGGAAATTAAAACTCTGCTGGTAGTTCTGCCCATTCCAAACCTTCCCCAGAAGGAACTGGCACCTCTGTGAGCTCCACTCTGCTGAGATGGGCCGGGAAGTTGATCCCTGCCCTCAGGTGCTCTTGGTTTTTGCCTTGTCATCAGGCATGAAAGTTTGCTCCTGTTCCTGCGGAGTTTCTCGCTGCCAGTTTGCATGAGGCAGCCACTAACTCACCCAGCCAGGGCTCCCGAGTGCCTTAACATGCTGCTCAGGTTTTTGAGAGGTTTTTGTAATTTTAATGAGCGTTGCATAACCTGAAGTGGTTCTATTTTCGTGGAAGTGGTGTTCTCTGCATGAACTTGTGCCTGCAGAAGTGATGCTCTTTGGTGCATGATGCAACAACATAAAGGCAGAGCTGAAGGCAGCATCTTTTACAAAAAAACAACAGCGCTTCTTCAGAGCCTTTCCATTGTGTGCCTGGAGTTTTTTGTTCCCCTTTGCTCCCTGCTGTGTTCAAGGGAGCAGGATTTTAGTGGCAGACCCGGGCAAAGAGGAAAACTCCTGAGCATTTCACCCAGGTAACACGTGCACGGGTCGAAGGGTTCCTGGTTCAGACAGCAGCGTGTGAGGAAGTTGCTCCACACTTTGGGCCTGAGAGTCGCCCTGGTGTGAGTTTGCACAGGGCTTTGATAGGATTCCATTCCTTCATCCTTTCAGCACTTTGCAGGTTCAACAGTTGGTTGGTTGGGTTTTTTAAGGGGAGCTCAGAATGACCAGCTCTGGATCCACCCAGAGGGTGGTGGCACTGAACAGGGCAGTGGGCACGGCCCCAAGGCTGCCAGAGCTCCAGGAGGGTTTGGACAAGGCTCTGAGGGACAGGGTGGGATTGTTGGGGTGTCCTGGGCAGGGGTGGGACTGGATGATCCTTGGGGGTCCCTGCCAGTTCAGGATGTTCCGTGTTTCTGTGACTGAGCTTGTTTTGGAACTGTTGGTTGCTGTGTTCCCATGGCAGTTTAGGGTGCTTTGCCATCCACAGAATCCCAGAGGCTGGAAAAACCCTCCCAGCCCATGGATCCCCCCTGTGCCCCATCCCCACCTTGTCCCCCAGCCCAGAGCACTGAGTGCCACTCCAGGCCTGCCTTGGACACCTCCAGGGCTGGGCACTCCAAACCTCCCTGGGCAGCCCCTGCCAAGGCCTGCAATCCAGACACATCAGCGAGGCTTTTGTCTCTGTTTCCATCAGTGCCCATCTCCCCACCAAACAGCTGTTCAGTGAGCTGCAAAATGACAGCAGAACCCATCCTGAATCCCTCAGATGGCACAAGTGGTGTGGAAGTGCCCTGGGCTGGGACTGGGGGTGGAACGGGGAATTCACACATCAGCTGAACCCAGAACTCAGTGAAGGGAGAGGTGTTGGGATTCATGACCATGATGAATGTGCTTGTTTACTGACAGAGAATCAGGGAATTGTTAAGGTTGGAAAAGACCTCAAAAAATGAGTCCAGCCATTAACCCCAGCACTGCCAAGGCCGCCACTAAACCCCCTTCCCAAGTGTCACATCCATCCCTTCCAGGGATGGGGATTCCACCACTGCCCTGGGCAGAGCTACAGAGATCCAGGAGGTCATTACTGAGGTCCAGGTATCAGTGGGCTGGTGGGGTCCAGGTGTCTCTGTGCCTGTTTGTTTGTCCTCCTGTTATGGTAGCTCTTGGGTGCTCAGAGGTTTTACATTTTTAGCAGTTGCCAGGACTTGGCCAACACTCACCCGGGTTTGTCAGGCAGGACTGTGGAGCTCATACTGATAAAATCCTCAGGGAATGGTTTGGGATGGAAGGGACCTTAAAGATCATCTCATTCCACCCCCTGCCATGGGCAGGGACACCTTCCACCAGCCCAGGTTGCTCCAACCTGGCCTTGGACACTCCCAGGGATCCAGGGGCAGCCACAGCTTCTCTGGGCAACCTGTGCCAGGGCCTGCCCACCCTCCCAGGAATTCCTTCCCAATATCCCACCTTTCCTGCCCTCTGGCAGTTTGAAGTCATTCCCTGTGTCCTGTCCCTCCATCCCTTGTCCAAGTCCCTTTCCATCTTTCCTGTTGTCTCCCTTCAGGTCCTGAAACCATTTTTCTTTCCCCTGGTGGGCAGCCAGTGAGGTACTCCCTGATTAAGGCACTTTGGAGGATCTTCTGCTGAAGTTCAGTGGTGAAATCCCTTTAGCCAGGCTCCCATGTCCCACATGTATGTTCTGCAATAACAGGACACTTCCCTAAGCACATCAGCTCCTGTGTGTGCTGTTAAAATAGGCCCCAGCACTGTGATGTCCCTTGGGAACCATGGCAACTGTGATGCTGCAGATTCCTCTCCCTGACAGAAGTTGGATCCATCTTATCTAAATCAGGCCTTGCACACTTCTGTAATTTTATTTTTTTTTTTCCATTTTTGGCTTTGCAGTTTGAAGTTAAGAAACCTTGGCTAAGAGGCTGATCATGCAATTTGAATTTAATCCCTTATCCCTCTTCGGGATTTATTTATTTCAGCGTTTCATTTTTGTTGTTGCCATTGTAGGAACTGCCCCAGCATCTTCTGGAAAATTATTTTGTACCTTTTCCTGTCAGGAGGCAGCCGAGATGATAAACAAAACATGACTCTGTCAGCCTTTAATGTGACTGAACCTTTCTGCTGCCTTCTTTGTGAGAATTAAAACTAAAATTGGGAATTAGAGGTAAAAAGCAGGGTCCTCCATTCTGTGCTCCCAATGCAGGGCTGGGAGGGGGAATGTCTGAGGGAGGAAATGGTGGAAGGTTTTCACTCAGCCGGGGTTGGACCTTTGATTCCTCTTTGCTGCCGACATCCTCTGCCTCTGCTCCCCGAGCTGTGTGCCCACATGCAGCCTTGCAAAAGATATTTTTTTTCCTCCAGTCTGTCCTCAGAGAATAGCCCATTTTAAAAAAAGAAATCAATTTGTTTCAGTGTTTTGGGGGCTGTATCCTCTTATGGATTTTGATTTGTATAATCTGTTCAGCCAGGGGCCATCTCGTGTGTGTGACAGCGACGCTCCGGTGCCAAAGGCTGTGGGCACAGAGCTCATTGCACAACTCCTTGTGTTCTAGTCATGAATTATCCCCCTAAATTTGGGCTGAAGGGGCCTATTGAAGTGGTCATCTCATCCTCAGATCCCTCTTTTCCTGGATCTCCCATCCATCCATCCATCCCTGGCCGATGCCAGGCTGTGGTGCAACCCGTTGCCACAGCCCCCCTCTGGAATGCAGGGCAGATTTCTCAACATCTGGATCCCTTGTGTGTAAATAAAATACATTTAAAAGCAAGAAATCCCCATCCTTGTTTAATGACAGGATTTGCTTTGCTTTTACAGCCACAACGAAGCCCTTGCTGTAAATCCTTTCTTCTCCTGACTGGTTTCCTTTATGTTAAGTGGGTTCAGCATTCCCACAGCAACCTTTCATTCCTGTCGTGTCTGGAGCTCTCCTGGGGGACCCCAAACTGTAATTGGGTTTGTCTGGTGGGAATAAATGGGCTGAGTGAACACTGAACACTGTGTAACTGCAGCCTCTTACCTGGGGTCATCATCAAGAACCTCAATAACAGGGGTGCTTGTGCCAGTGCTTCTGAAAGGGTGGGAATGTCATCACAGTGCAGCCTGCTCCTTAATTAAAGACCTGCTAATTGCCCCAGTTAGGAATGTGAGGGAACAGAAGCCCAGACAGTGTCACCAGGCAGTTCTGCCAGTGTTAGGTGTATTTAGGAGGAGAACTCTGCCATTCCCAGCTTTCCCCCTACGTTTTTCCCTGGTGGGGGTCTTTGATTCAGCTTGAACAGAAGGTTTGGGTGAGGTATGGGTGCTGTCCCTAAGCTGAGCTCACAGCACACTTTCCCAGAGGTGCAGCTCGCTGATTCCAGGTGCTCAGAGGCCTGTTTGCACTGATCCAGCAGATTCATGGAATGGTTTGTGCTGGAAGGGACCTTAAACCTCCTCCAGTGCCACCCCTGCCATGGGCAGGGACACCTTCCACCAGCCCAGGTTGCTCCAACCTGGCCTTGGACACTTCCAGGGATCCAGGGGCAGCCACAGCTTCTCTGCCCAACCTGTGCCAGGGCCTGCCCACCCTCCCAGCCGGGAATTCCTTCCCAATATCCCATCCAACCCCCCCTCCTTGTCCTGTCCCAGGGCTCTGAGTCTGCTCATTTAAGGCTTGCCCAGACCAGCCGTGTCCCACTCCATATGCCCACATTTTTCCCCAGTTGGTTTTGTGCTATTTTACATCCACACTTGGTTTCTCTCCAGCTGGATGGTCTCGTGCCCAGCTCTCACTTTGAGCTTGGCACCACCATCCTTGGCCATCCTTCCAGGTTTTATTCCCTTCCTTTACTTCCTATTCCTGCTCGTCCTTGACACTCAGATTTTCAAGAAAAGCTGGGATTGAAATACTTGCACTTTTCTGGCTGCACATTCTGCGTGGTTGAGACTCCTGACCACATCTCCTTAGTGGTGCAGTTTAACTTCCAGGGAAATCTGAATTCCAAGTCTCATCTTTCTTGGCTGATGTTGCCAGCTCGTGGCTTGTGCATCGTTCAGTGGAGTTTGCTTTGCCCCTTTTTGCTTTCCACTCCTACAATAACTAAATACTGGTAATAATTTGAGTTGGAAACACTCTTGAGTGTGTTTTAAGTCTGGTTTTGGCTGATCCCTGATTTTTAGTGTATTACATGTAAATTCTACAGCGGGATTTGATGTGTAAATGACCCGTCCTATAAAACATGACACTGCTTAAGGACTGTACAACTCCACACCTGTGAAATGTTAAGCCTGCAGTGCATAGTTCTGATGGTGGTGAGAGTTCCTAAACATCCCAGCTTTATCCTTCAGCCTGCTTTCTTCCAGAGTGTGGGATGAAGGGAAGCGTGAGCTCAGCAGGAGCGTCAGGCTGGTTTTGCACTCTGAGCAGCACAGCACTCAGAGTGTGTGAACAGCCAGCCCAGTGAGTGTGTAAATCCCACACAGAGCGTGTCCTCGTGGTTCTGCTGGGTCTGATCGCTGTTATTGGGAATAACTCTTAATTAGGGATCACGTGGCCGCTGCTGGCAGGGAGGAGCTCGGCATCCTGGAAAGTGATGTTGCCGTAGAAACCGGCGCGAGAGGCTGCGCGGCAACGATCGGGGTAGATTAAAGGAGAAGAAATCAGAGGCATTAGCAGGGATAAGTAATAGCTTCAGGAGCGAAGCAAAAATAGAAGCACTAGGCTGATTCATCTGCCGAGGCTGGGAGCGCTCAGATTGGGCATTAGCGGTGACGTGGGGTGTAGTGATCTGCCCGCTCCGGGGACTGGCACGGCCCTGCTCCACCTGGCCCAGGCCAGGGAAGGGCACAGGGATCCTGTGGGGATGTCTGCCCTTGGAAAACGATCCTGTTCAGGGAGACAGTAAAAGCACCAGGGCAGGTCTGAGCGGCTCAGATGAACCACTGGGGTGATCTGGGCTGAGCGTGCTCGGCGTCGCTGACAGGCTGGTTTGTGTCAGCTGGACCTGCGGGAAGAGACAGGCTGTAATGATGATAAGAGGATGTGAACAGGGAAAACGTGCCCTTCCTCCCCACGAAACAGGCCCTGTCTCACCACGGCGAGGGTGTGAGAAGCTTCAGGCAGCGGGTGAAGCTCCGTGTCCAGGAGCTCGACCAGGGCCTGATTTACCAGAACTCATAACGATTTCACTGCTCCTGTCTGACCTGAGAGATGGGGGAGAGCCCAAAGGACTGTGAGATCCCACATTTGGTGTTAGAGGAGTGTGAAATCTTCCTCAAAGTTGAGCTGAGGATAAAAGCAGTGGTTGGGCTTTATTTTCAGGGTGTCTAAGTCACCCTTCCAACCCAGCTCTGCTTCAGTGGGAGCCCTTTATCATCTGAGTTGCTTTTCGAGATCTCTTTGTTGTTAACATCCTCCCACCCTTTCTGTCTTATCTTCACTGACTAATTTCCTCTTTAATTCTTCAGAAAATGTAGGGTTTGTAAGAATCCAAAGGAACAACTGGGCCCAAAGGTGTGAGGGCAGCTGGTCAAGGCTTGGGAGTGGCTGTTCCTGGCCTTGCTGGAAGCTCAACCACCACAGCACAGCTCCAGGAGCAGAAAATTAGTGAATTTAGGTTAAAAAAATTAATCTGGTGGCAGGTGGAGGCTGGGGCTCTGGCACTGAGGGGAATCTGGGAACGGCGTGCTGTGGGCACGTTGAAAAGCTCTCAGTGAGTGAACTCTGCATTACCTCCCTTAATGTTCTGAGAGATTAAATATTAGATGACTTTAGAGATTTTTCATGGCTAAGCATCCTTTTGCTTCTGAGGAGCCCAGGTATTGAATATGGTTCATTTCCTGCATTAACAAATGTGATTTAATAAAGCAGCAGTGGTGGCTCTTCCTGGCTGCACGTGGTCACTGTGAGTCAGGCATTTCTTTCAGTGATGCAGATCCCTTCCCTGGTCCCAGGCTCTGAGGTACCAGCCCCAAAATCAAAGAGGGTTTTCTTCTCTCTTAAAATGATAGAAACAAAAAAAAAAATCAAATAGAAAGCCCCTGGGTGGTTTCAGAGAGCTCTCCAGACCTGCCCTCGCTCCTGGGGAAGCGCTTTAAGGGATCTCTGATGGATTGAGATTTCCTGTAAAAAAAACTCTTGGTTTGGATTGACTCAGTGGTGGAGGAATAACAGTAATTACACAGGATTAGAGACTCCCAGGTCTGCCAGTCTGGGGAGCAGAACAAGTACTTTCAGAGTGAGCAAGTGCTTGCAAACATTAGTCCCACATCAGCGAGGAGGGAGAACACAAGCCGTGAGCTGAGAGCCCATTTTCCACCAGCAAGACACCTCTGAGTGTTTTAGAGCAGAGAAAAATCATTGAGGTTCTTCGAGAAGTGAAGGTTGTGGGTGGAACTATTCTGGTTAATTAGAGGCTGTCAGGAAAGATTCATCTAACTTACAGTTCCTTAGTCATTGTTTTTAAATATAGCACTGCCTTAAATCCAGAGCTTAAATACAAGCAGATAAATGTGTGGATTGTAGCATTTCTCACAGCAGGTTCAATTCAGGGGGCGTAGAGGAACTTGCAGGCTCTGGGGATAAAAATACATTTCTCTCAGTTCAGCTGGAGCAGGGGAGGCCTTTTCCATCAGCTCTGAGGACAACATTTTCTCCCCGAGTGGAACGTATCGATATCCGTGACGGTCGATGGGCTGTGACCCTGGCTCAGAGAGGAAAATGTGCCTTAGTCAAGGATTAATCTGCATCAGGCACTTAAGAATAAAAGATGAATCTGCAGTTCGGTGCTGATGCGGTTTCCAAGCCATCCCCAGGCCAGTTTAACCAGGGGAACAGTGACCAAGTCAAGGCTCCTGGTTGGAAAAGCCTCGTGGAGGTGCTGGGAGCAGAGACCCAGTAGTGGATGCCAGACGTGTCGAGGCTGGTCTGGGACAGGTCATCACAAAATGAGCAATCCTGGGGGTCAATTAAGTGTGACAGAAAAAAAAAAAAAATCTGTCTGCAACCAGGAAAACTGGCAATGAAATTCATGTTTTGGGCAACTGGGACCCGGTTTTGGCGTGGCTGGAGAATTCTGTCGGGCTCAAGAGGCAGCTGTTTCAAAACACAGATATGTGGGATCTTTAAATCAGCTAAAAATATTGTAAGATATGTTCCCATTAAAAAAAAAATTAATATCAAGCTTGCAGTGTCCAAGGCCTTTCCAAACATGTCTCATTCCATCCTTTTCAGCTTTGTCCTCCCGCTCGCAGGAGCGACCCGGGTTGTGAATTGTGAAATCCTCATTACAGCAGGACTTGTGATCACTGTTGACTCCAAAAGAATATATTAAAATTCAGGGAAAACAAAGGCCTTGTGCTGAAAGAGGTCATTCTGTGCTGTGGTGTTCGGGGCTGGGCTGGGGGGGGGTTGTGTTTTGGGTTTGTTTGCGGGCAGAATTGCTGACCTCGCTCCCTGCGCGTTCCTGGAGTGGCTCAGCGCGGGAATTAACCTGATCAAAGCATCGATCACAGCAGAGTTGGACAGAGCAAAAGGAAATGGGGGTGCTCCCCCAAATGTGTAACAACCCCCCAGGCACTTCTGCCAGAAAACCCCTTTCCCCGAGGTGGTTAACCCCCCCCCAGCCGGTGCCCAGGGCCGGGCGCGCGAGTGTCCGGAGCGAATTCCTCGGCTCTCCCACAAAGGGAACGGACCTGCCCGTTTTCTTTTGAACTAGCGGCTGACTGCAGCAAATGAAGGCGACGGCGCAGGGGGTGGGGAGGAAGGAGTTTTGTCATGAATACAGGGGGCACGTTGTGTCGTCAGCGGCGCCGGCAGCCGGAGCTCGGCAGCTCCATCGCCGCTCCAGCCGCCCGAGGACGCGGAGCCAGCCGAGATGTCCCTGTCCAACAAGCAGCCGCTCTCCGAGTACAGCCAGCTGGGCAAGGGCAAGGGCGGCGAGAGCTTCTCAGAAGCCTTCCACCGCATGGAGTCCCCGAAAGACTTCGGCAAAACCGAGTTCGAGTGGCAGAGGACCGAGGGGAAGCTTAACGAGATTGGCTTGAATGTAAACTCGGGGGGACCGATTAAGGACGGGCTCGTTAAGAACGCCGGATTCACGGACGAGGACAAGCTCTGCTTCTTCGAGGGGAAACTCGACAAAGAGCTAAAAATAGCTCAGAAAGACAAAAGAGAAATCGAGGTGCAAGGCAAAAAATACCAGGCGGCTGCAGGTCACCTTGAGAGCTGGTCTCTGATTTCTGACACGTTTCCCTCTGCGGAAGGGAACTTTGCGAACCCCAAAACGACAGATTTTCACGTGGGACAGGCGGGAGCCGAAAAACCCGGTCCCGGGCTGGGGAAAAATGAAGCCATCACCGATCAGGAGAAAGCAGTCGGTAAGGCTGGGGTGGAGACCAAGTGCCAGCCGGAGCCAAACCTGCCCCATCTGTCCGTGTCGGAGAGCGATCCCGGCAAATACATGAAGGAGCAGGAAATCAGCGTCTGGAACCCCAATTTCCACCCTGTCCTGCCTAAGGATTCGGGGTCCAACGAAGCAGCCGTGAAAAAAGATGGAGCCCCCAGCTATTGTGTAATTGGGGTGGTGAATGACAGCTACGGGCAGAGCGGGTTCTCCCCTTCCTCACCGGCACCCAAAGCAGACCCTCCGAGGACCACGGTGGAGCTCGCCCAGGATGACTCCAAAAGTAGTTACTTCAACAACGGCGCCGAGCTGGAGGAGGAGATGGAGGACAGGCTGGGCTGTGAGGATGAAGGCAGTTTCCTGGACAGGGCTGCCCACCAAAGGAAGGCGATGAGGCGTGCGATGTCAGAGTGCTCTCACTTGTCGGTGCCCCTAACCCTTAACCTGGCCGATAAATACCCTGAGCCGGTGCTTAGAGAAGACGTCGCCACTGGGCTGCTCTCTCCTAATAGCAGCCTGACCCAGAGCTCCAGCCCCACGGCCAGGAAGCCGAGCGCCCCGATGAAGAGGTCAATGACCGTGGCAGAGGAGCAAACGTCTGTCTGCAGCCCGGGCACCGAGCAGAGCCGAGCGGGGCTGCCCAGCCTGGACGGGAAGCAGCAGCACCAGCCCCTGCCAGCCGAGGAGCCGGCGGCCAAGAAGAGAGAGGAGTGGAACGGTGGCGGCAGCAACTCGGGGAAGAAGGAGCTGGGCAGCCCGAGCGTCTACCAGAGCAAGCTGGAGCAAATCCCTGAACTCGGCAGCCAGGACAAAGAGAGGGAGGAGGCGGCGGGGAAGAAGGAGAAGAGAAATGCCACCGATGGAGCCGCCGGGGGCTTCGACTCTCCCAAAGGCAAAGGCGCCGAGATGGAACCCGGCAAAACGGCTCCTCCGGAAAGGAAAGAAATCCAGGTCAGCAATGTGCAGAGCTCCCCGGCTCCCAAGCAAGGAGATTTACCACGTGATGGTATGTTACTAATTTTTACCTCCCTGGGCAGTGAGCAGGCAGGAGCTGGGAAGCAGCTGAGTGACTTTAGAGCCCGGAGGCGGAGGGTGGGCGGCTCGGGGTGCCCGGGAGAGCGGCACGGTCCCCGCGCCGCGCCGGGAGCCGCAACAAAGGCTGGATTTTCAGATAGATAAAAATGGAGGGGGAACGTGACAATTTACTGCCTGGCTGGCTGCACGGCATCTGTTGCAGCACCGGCTGTCAGCTGCTTGTTGGGACCCCAGACCTGACGGATAGATCTCAAATCCGTGGCATCCACGGGGAGCCACGTTGGTCTCCTTTGGGTACCGTCCCGCCACAGCCCCCGGGAGCAGCGGTACCCTCTGATCACAAGCTGTTTTGTTCGAAGCAGGGCCATATCAAACTTCGAACCTTTCAGCCCGCGCCAAAAAAATCTGCGAATTGTGCTTTTCCCCTAAGCCCTTGGCACCTTTCTGGGATTTCTGTGCGAGGGGAGCAGCGGGAGCGATGGGTGCAGTGATTTACAGAGTTAAGCTCGTCCCTGTGCTGAAATTCAAAGCGGAATTTCCCCGCCGCTTTCTGGAACCTCTTTCCCAAACCCCCCCCCCGTTTCGGCGGAGCTTTTCCCATCCCGAGGGTCAATAGCAGCTTGTTGTGTTCGGTGGGGTTGTTGTTTCAATGGTGCTGTGATGCATGAGCTCACTCTTCCCGGATTTAAAATCTGTGAGAGTAGTAGTTAATCTTTGTTCTCCCGCCTGGAACAACATCCCTGTCCCTCTTGCCAGCTTCAGCCAGCAATAAACCTGCTTTTCTCCCAGATTTTGGATGCGAGGATGGTGTGTTTGTGCTTTGTCTGTCGCCCGCATTAAGGGGAGCTTTGCACAGGGAGAGGAAAGGGAATGTGTCAGGGGATAAAGACAAAAGATTTGCATGAAGGGTTTTTGCATCCAATGGCTCCTTTTGTGGCTGGTTTGCTAAACCCTCAGAGGATTTGCCTCAGAGGGCTGGTGTTAAATGGAAATGATGATGCCTGGTGGAGAGAGGGGAGAGCAAAACACCGGTGTGGGGAGGGCTGTGCCGGGCAGGTGGAGCTCCAAAACGGGCAGGTGGAGCTCCAAAAGGCTGAATTTGGGCTGCTGAGCTGAGCAGGGGAAGGGCAGTCTGTGCTGCCCGTGGATTAGTTCTGTGCTGGTTCTGTGGTGTGTGAGTGACACCCCATGGTCACTCAGGCGGCTCCCGCTGCCCACGCCGGCCTCTGCTCACCATCCTTCATCCAGCTGTCACTGAGCACTCCCCGGGCCCAGTTAGAGTTTTCCTTCTCTCTCATCATTTCTCTAAGGTGTTTCATTTTCCAGGCCTCGTGGTTGGAGAGCTGTAGAACAAGGTTTGGGCAGTACAAAACTCCCCTCCCTGAAGTGCCAGCGTGTCTCATCCCACAATCCCAGAAGGGTTTGGGTTGGAAGGGACCCTGAAGCTCATCTTGTTCCACCTCCCGCTAGCCCAGGTTGCTCCAAGCCCTGTTCCCCCCTGAGGTTTACCTGCAGGGGGGCAAACCAGCCACAGGGTTCACATTTTGGGCAAGCAGGAACCCCAGCTTGGCTTGGCTGGTGAATTCTGTCCAGCTCAGGAGGCAGCTGCTTCAGAACACAGGTCTGTGGGATGTTTAAGTCAGAAGAACATTGGAGGGCTCCTCTGAAGGGGATGGATGTGTTTTCCCCAGCGGGGCTGAGCGTCAGCGATGGAAAGGTCACGGGGAGATGGGAGCGCTCCGAGTGCTGTGCCTGGGCTGGGTTTGGCAGATGGCTCACTCCTATTGCCAAGGGTTTCTTTTAGCATTTGGGCTTCACATTTTGCTCTCACTATCTGTATTTTAAAAGCTTGTTCCTGTCCTTGTGACCACAGGTCTGAGTGTGCTGGTATGGTCACGACTCAGGGACCCTCCTGGCCATGAATATCAGAGAACTGTAACTTCTTTTCGCCTCTCTTTAATTTTTCACCCTTAAATTTTCTCTGGATTTGTCTTCTCCTGGAAGCAAACAAAGCAATGAATGCAAATAAATATTTTCTTTGCTTTCTATATGTGCAGTTAGGAGAGGGTTTCTGGAATGCAGGAGGAACCAGGGAGAGGTTCCTCAGACGTTTCTGCAAAGCTTTCAGACTTTCCATGCTGACTGTTTTTTGTCCTGTTGATCAGCAGAGAGGTGGTTATAGCAAAAATAACTCCCCCAAGCAGGTAGTGCTGCCTGGAAGTTGGAGCTGATGCTAAACTTTTCCTTTGCATTTATTCTGGGCTCAGTTACCCCCGGTATCCTCAGCAGCTTCTGCTGCCTCAGTCCTGACTTTCACCTTCCAGGTCTCCATCCAGTCCTGAGGCAACGTGTCCAAAATGGCCAATTTTGGATCCATTTTATCTGATACAAAGAGGCTTTTCCTGCTTTATGCTAATTCCTGTCTTTTTCTGCCTGTTTTGGCTGTTCATTCTGAACTTGCCAATTCCATCTGGAGTAACAAATTTTGACACTTTTTTCATCCTGAAAATTCTTTAAAGAATTGATTCCAACCTGATTCCAATCACTGGAGTGTTATCTCCACCTAAAGCACACTTCCCTGGTTCTACCCCTCCCCAGGGTTGGGGAGTTTTTCCCTCAACACCTGCTACTCTTGCTTTTTTAAGGTGGCCTAGAATTGCACATAAAACACTTCCTTCTTGCAGGTAGTTGGGTATTAGTGGCATCACAGAATCCTGGGGTGCTTTGGGTCCAGAGGGGCCTTAAAGCTCGTGCAGTGATGGCACATTTGGTTTAATTTCAGCCTAAAAAGGTGTTCCCAGTCAAACCTCATGACAGGTATTTTAAGCCAGGAGGTCCTGCTGCAGATTAGTCCTGCTCAGAGCTGAGCCCAGGACTTGCCCTGGCCCTGCAGGTTGTCCCCAGGCTGTTGGCAGCTCTCAGGACAGCTTTGGTTTGATTCCTGTTGGGGGTGAGCTGTGTGTGAGTTGTGCACCTTTATTTGTACCTCGCTGTAAGCGCCGTCCTTCACCACCCCCTCCACCCTCTGCCTCTTCCCATCCTCTTGGCATTCCCTGGAAATATTTTCTGCTCTGCAGCACCAGGAATTCCGGGCTCTGCTGGACCCCACAGGTTGGACCTGTCCCCTCTGTCACCCCCCAGCTGAGTGTGGGCATCAGAAATTCATCTTGGGTTTCCCGCTCCGATTTTTTTATGATCCATAAAGCAGAGTCCAGTGTAACTCCTGACTCTCCTGCAGGGTTGTTTTGTTTTTTTAGCAGAACACTTTGTGGTTTAGGTAAATACAGACTCTGAGGCTGTGAGAGCCTGTGGCCCCAGGTTTGCACCAGTTAAAGTTGTCTTACTTGGTGTGTGTGTGTTCAACCTTAAATGTGAAATGAGTGTTGTATTTCTCAGGGGCTGAGTTTAAAGCTGATGCTGGAAGTCCTGTAATCCTTAAACCAGTCAGGTGGGTCCCTGGTTCCATATCCCCTGCCATCCCAAAACTGGCAAAACCGCTGGGTTTTTGAGGGACACAACCTTCAAAGCAGTGTTCCACAGCACATCCTTCATCCTCTGGGGGTGGAGATGAGGGGAACAAGGAGATGTTCAGCAGCAGGAATAGGTTGGCCAAGGCCGTGCATTGCTCACCCCTGGGAGTTCCTGCTGCAAACTGGAGGTGCCAAGCGTGGCAGGGCTTGGAAAAGGGGAATTTCTGTGGGTGGGTCCTGTGGGATATAAAGGTGTATAAGCTGCTGGGCTGCAGGCCCAAGGCCAGGGGTGTGTGAGCTGATGGGAGGGCTGGAAGGACCCTCAGCCCAGCTGCTGTGCCAGGGTGGAATTGGGTGAGACACAACAACCTGAGCTTGGACTGGTTGTGTCCTCAGTGACATCTTTGTGTTTGAGTGTCCTGGGACAGGATTGGTGTTATTTTGCATCTTGAGCAGCGTGGAGGAGCAGCTGTATCCCTTCAGATACTGAAAAACTGGAGAGGGACTTTGGACAAGGGCCTGGAGGGGCAGGACAAGGGGCAATGGCTTTAAGCTGAAAGAGGATAAATTTAGGTTGGATATTGGGAAGGAATTCCTGGCTGTGAGGGTGGTCAGGCCCTGGCACAGGTTGCTCAGAGAAGCTGTGGCTGCCCCTGGATCCCTGGAAGTGTCCAAGGCCAGGTTGGACAGGGCTTGGAGCAACCTGGGCCAGTGGAAGGTGTTCCTGCCCATGGCAGGGGGTGGAATGGGATGGGCTTTAAGGTCCCTTCCCACCCAAACCAGTCTGGGTTTCTCTGAATTCTGTGGCAATACCCCAGGTGTCCCCTGGCCCAAGCACTGCCCAAACTCTCAGAGGTTTCACAGCAGCTTTAGGGACAGACTGAAATACAAATTCAGGCAGTTTCTTCCCTGCTCCCTCCTGACATCCATGTGAAACAGCTTCGGTTCCCGCTGTGGTTTTGCTGGTGGTTTCAGTCTGATGGGGAGGTGTTACTTGAAACAGCTGTTTGGTTTCAGTTCATGCCCTGTGAGATAAACATGGAGAAAGTACTGTGGGTTGTTCTGGAAGAACAAGTTCTGATTTAGGATTTCCCTTGCTGGGGAAAAAATAGAATCTTAACCAGACTGGAGCCTTGGGTTTACGAGACATCTGGTTTATTCCTCAGTTCTGGATAACGAGGAAAACTGTACATGTTGATTGAGCTGCATGTGGTGCCAGATAAAATGCTGAGCTGCTCCGTATTTGGGTCAAGCAGGAGATGTTTTATTTAGCCTTTTCTGGAGGGGAGGAAGCAGCTCAGGGTTGTGTTTCTGCTCCAACGGGGATTTCTTGTATTTGTACATATTTTTGCCTTAAACAGACAGGCTTTTTCTGGGGGTGATTGATGGGGTGAAGCACACCAGTCGGGGTGGTGATGGAGGAAGAAGAAGGAGCCCGTGGCTCCCCAGCACGGGCTGGGTTTGTTTCTGAGGTTGTTTACGTTCAGGAGGGAGAGTAAAGATAAAGATGGTCATTGCCTTATTGCTTAATCTATTTCTCTTAATGGATTTTCAGCTGATGACTCTAATCCCGATGAGAATTATGGAGCTGTTTCATTGAATGATGTTTTAGTTCAGCTTAGCCTGCTGAATATCCCTGGTGGGGATCTGGGGGATGAGTGCCTGCCCTCGTGCACGTTGGGAGGCAGCTGCGGGTCCCCTTCGGTGACCGAGCCAAGGATCAGCCCCGGGGGCACGGCAGGTGAAACTCAGGCCTGGGGACAGGGACAGGAACCTCACCCAGAGGGACAGGAGAGGGCTGAGGTGAGACAGGCTCAGGTACCCACAGAAACGCTCTAATAAAGGGGAGAAAGGAGTCACAGAATATCCTGAGCTGGAAAAGGGTGGAGTCCAAACCCCTGGCCCTGCACGACACCCCAACAATCCCCCCCTGTCCCTCAGAGCGTTGTCCAAACCCTCCTGGAGCTCTGGCAGCCTCGGGGCTGTGCCCACTGCCCTGTTCAGTGCCACCACCCTCTGGGTGGGGAGAAGGGATGCAGCACTCCTGCAAACATCGCAGCTGTGACTGCCGTCCTTGAGCTTCATGGGCTCCTGCTCACCTCGGGGCCGGAAAACTGAAGGACTTGTTCTATTTTCCTGGGCTGTTCCAAGCCCAGAATGTGTTCTGCTGGGGTCTCCACCTGTTCCTTCTGGCACAGAGGATGGATTTTTGGGAATGCTTCTCCTTGGTTGAGCTGCTGCTTGGTGTTTCGATGAATACCCGCACACATTTCTGCTGAGTGCTGGGATTTATAAACCAGTGCAGGGTTTAAGTTGAAAAAGATCCTCGTGGGGGCGTTTTTGTAAGTGCTTTTTTTCTCATTGTACTCCTTCAGGGAACACAAAGAGTAAAAACCTTTCGGGTCTGGTGCCTGTTTGGTGTTTTTTCACACCCAGCAGCAGCTTTCCCAGGAGCTGTTACACAAACTGAGGGTGAATTCAGGGCTCAGGGAGGCTGAAGGTTTGTGTTTGCTCTCTCCAGGGTTCCAGCATCACCTCACAGAACTGGGACCCTGCAGGGTTTGCTTCTGCACTGCTTTCATAGGATGGAGGTGGCATAAGGATGCTTTTGTGTGGCTTTCCTTCAACAAGTGGAGTTCAAGGAATTCAGAAAGATAGGGAGAACAAAATAGAAAAAAATATATCAGTATATAAATCCTTTCAAAGTGAAGGAGGGGAAATTCAGGTGAGATATTGGGAGGGAGTGTCTGGCTGGGAGGGTGGGCAGGCCCTGGCACAGGTTGCCCAGAGAAGCTGTGGCTGCCCCTGGATCCCTGGGAGTGTCCAAGGCCAGGTTGGAGCAGCCTGGGCTGGTGGAAGGTGTCCCTGCCCATGGTAGGGGGTGGCACTGGGTGAGCTTTAAGGTCTCCTCTGATCCAAACCATTCCATGACTGCAGGATTCCACGTGCTTGCATTTGAGCACGATGTGTCAATCCGCAATCTGCCTCAAAAAGGCTGTGTATAATTAGAAATATGGTAAATAAAACATCATGTTGGAGGCTCTCATCCAGGGAAGGGCCAAAGAAACTCCAGCCCTGTAGCCTGGAAGGGAGGGGTGGAGAGGGAGGAGGTTGTGCTGCTGTCCATGGAGTCATCAATGACATGAGTTGTGAACAAGAGAAGACAGTTCTGTTTTTCCAGAATAAGAATGTGGGTCATCAAACAAAAATAGCAGCAGCAGATGAAAGCAAACGGCGCTGGGTGACTTGTGAGGGATTCACAGCGAGGCTGTAAAACATCTTCTGCCAGGAATTTGTGAGCTGGGAGATGGTACCTTTCATTACCATGAGGTGCTGGGGGAGAAGCCCCAAGATGTGGAATCTCCACCCTTGGAGGGTGCTCAGAGCATGACTGAATAAACCCTGAGAGATCTGGTATAACTGGAGTGTGGGACTGGGCTCAGTGACCCCCAGACATCCCTTCCACCCTGCCTGCTCCTGTCATTCCAGTGTGGAATGGCTGCATGGGCTGCAAAGCTGCTGGACAGGAAGGTTGTTTCCATACTGGAGGTCACAGGATGGGGAGGAGAGATCATTTTGGAGGAGTGGGATGGGTGTTTTTTCCTCCTTATGTCTAGGAAGGCTGTTTACAGTTATTTATAATGAGGATTTGCCTTCAAGAACCCAGTGGATGAGAGGTGGACGTCGTGGGCTCCCTCCTCTGTTGGGCTGTAACACCGAGTCCCTTGGACTGCAACGCTTTAACCCCCCACTCAGGTCCACGTGGGAGCAGCTCAGGTGGCTCCAGGGCCATGTGTGTCCCTTCCAGGACTGGACCAGCTCCTTGGGATGCCGCTCTTGTGAGCTGTGCTGGTGCTGAACGAGAGAGACTCCCTCTGGGCTTTCCTGCAGCTGATGAAGTGGCTGTTCTTCTGTCTGGTCTTTTTGGGGGAAAGTTATACTCTTAAAACCCTCACATCACCCGTTTAATGGCTTGATATCATGCTGTATGTCTTTTGTTTCTTCTGGTAGGAACCACCTAGGGAGTGGCAGCGTTCAGAGAAGTAAGAGTGGAAGGATAAAACGTGTGAAGGGTCTCCTCAGACACCACTGTTCTCCTTACAGGTGGCTGCTGATGCCCCCAAATGGGGCTGAGCTGCCTCTCTGGAGCCTGTCCCTGCTCCACATGCTTTGTGTGCGTCACAGTGTTTATTGAAACTTGGCTCTTGGAGGCAGAATTACAAATTTCCTCATTAGTGGGTTTTTTATGGCTCACTCTGCTCAAACAAGACACGCGTCAGAGTTCTATTTTCCATCATTTTTCAGATCTGTAGGAAGGCTGTTGTTCCCCTTTATCAGAAGGAGCTAAATCTTATTTGTCTGAGTGTAGTTTTAGCACAGATCATCCCATTTTCACTATTTAGCCTGAAAAATCACCACTGCTTATTTATTCTGAGCCTTGCTCCCTGTGACTCTGGTGTGATCCGACCCCCCCACGGTCTCCTGTGCTGGGTCCTTCAACCAGCAACAGCAAAGATCTGCTTTCTGCTGACAAATTGATTTTAAAATTAGGCTTTTTAGCTCATTGGCTCCACTGGGCCTTTGCCAAATGCAGTTTTTGGTGCTTTGGCTTCTTTCTGGCAGTGTAATCCTGCAGCTCGGGGAGGATTGGGGTGGCCAGCCCTGGCCATGAGGGCTCTGGCACGGCTGCTGCAGGGCAGGAATCTGGTTTCTGCCACCTGCAACTTCCTGTAGGTCCTGGTTTGCTCAGCTCCATCCCCAGAGGAACCTGGAAGAGCTGGTTGTAGGCTGGGAATGGTGTGGGTGCAGCCTGGGAAGCAGCAGGAGCTGGCCCAGGGGTTCATCCAGCAAGAGTGTCCAACTCTGGGGTGGGATTTTCCCAGTGACTGTTGCTGAATTTGAGCAGATTTTTAGAGGAGAAGGCTCTGGGGTGACAGCAAAGCTGGACCCACCAGTGCCAAACTCCTCCTGCAGAAACTTTGCCAAGGAAAACACGGAAAACACCAATTATCTTGGGTGGGCAGGACAGGTGCCTTTGGTCTTTCTCTCAGAACTGGCCAGTTTGCTCTCTCTGCTGCACTTACATATGGAATTCCAGGCTGATTTGGGTTGGAAGGGACCTTAAAACCCACCCAGTGCCACCCCCTGCCATGGGCAGGGACACCTCCCACTGTCCCAGGTTGCTCCAACCTGGCCTTGGACACTCCCAGGGATCCAGGGGCAGCCACAGCTTCTCTGGGATTCTACCTGTGCCAGGGCCTGCCCACCAATGATACAAATCATTTCCACCAGTGTTGCTCTTAGAAATTGTGCAGCAGAGGTGCCTGGTGGAATTGTGAGCTGAGACACCCCAAAAAGTTGTATTTTCACCATTAAAATCGTGTTCAGAGAGTAAGGACTGGTGAGGAATTGGGATGGGGATGGATGTGCCAGCAGGGCAGTGCCCCTTGCAGTGAGCAGCAGCAGGGGAAGGTACCCCATGGCAGGGTTATGCCTTGGAGTCATCCTGGGAGATCCAGATGGGAATGTCCTTCCCTGTCTCCTTCAAGCCCCTTTCCCTCAGGAGAGATTCAGTTCTGGGTGCTGACTCAGCTCAGCTGGATTTTCCCCATCACCGAGCACCACGAGGAGCAGGAGGAGCCCGGCCCCTGCTGCAGCTCCCAACAAAATGCCTTGGAAATATCTTTCAGGGCTTTGTTGCCAGGCTTGGGGGAACAAGCAAACTGAAAAGTCCCTTAAATTATTCTTTCAGACTAATGAACAAATTTGATTAAGGTTTGGCAGCTCCTCCTAATATTCCCTGTAACTAGGAAATGGTCCCAGTTCTGTGCTCTGCGAACACCCCCGTAATTAAACCATGAATGAAAGCAAATGTCCTGATGAGCACATTGGGCTGGGACTTAAATTGAGGCAAATGAATATCAAAACCCCAAACTATCCTTCTGTAATCCCTGGGGACAGGGTTGTGTGCCCAGGGATGTCAGAGGCTGTGAGGGAAGGAGCCTGAGTTGTGGCCCCTGAAGGAGGGAAGTTCCCTGCCCAGCTCTCCTGTTGTTTATTGTTTTTATTATTATTATTGTTATTATTAATAATATTATTAGCATCATCATCATCTAGATTCATAAAATCCCAAAATGGCTTGGATTTAGGAAGGGACCTTAAAACTTATCTCACTCCACCCCTGCCATGGGCAGGGACACCTCCCACCATCCCAGGGTGCTCCAACCTGGCCTTGGACACTCCCAGGGATCCAGGGGCAGCCACAGCTTCTCTGGGCAGCCTGTGCCAGGGCCTGCCCACCCCCCCAGCCAGGAATTGCTCCCCAATATCCCACCTACCCCATCCTCTGGCAGTGGGAAGCCATTCCCCTTGTCCTGCCCCGTTTCTGATTCACCTTCTATTAACATGAAATCACCTGAAATTCAGGTTGGCTCAGGAAGTGTGGAAGCTGCTGGAGTTGAAATCCTGAACCTTTGGAAGCTGAGGGTTTTGAGGAGCGTTCCCTGAGCCAGTGAATCCGTGGTGGGGAGGCTGTGGTTTATCATCAACAAGAGGTTTAGTGTTGCTGCTGAATTAGCTGAAATAATTAATGGCAGGCAGCACCTGAAAGATGAATTCCAGCAGATGGAAGGGCACCTTGATGTCGGGGATATTTGAGACTGGCAGGATTCCAGGGGAGCCATTCCTGGGAGCAGAGAGAAGGGAGTGGATGGCAGGTTGTTGTTCAGAACCACTGACAACAACTGCTCCCTCTGGCCTTGCTGTGGGAGGAACTGACAGGTGAAAGGAGGGAGAACGTCAAGGATTATTGAAATGCAGGGGAGAAACCAAGCAGAGAGGAGCCAGTACAGATTAGCTGCAAAACCAGGGGGGTTTCCAGGTGAACACGGATAATTCTTCAGAATTTTGAGTATACATAAATGTATATTAATATATTTTGTATATCCATAAATATATAGATTTTGAATCACACCCATGTCCAGCCCATACATTTTGCTCCTTTTTGTTTTTTACCTTCCCAAGCCTTTTTTGTGTGTCCAGGATGCTCAACCCTGCGCTGCAAAACCTGGAAGATAAATGGGTAGGAAGAAGCTGATGCAATGCAAGGGAAAAAAGGCTCCTGAACTTATCCTGGAGTCAGGGAAATAAATAATAACAAGAGCCAACCGTGCTGGGGAGCAGTGCCAGGGTGCGTGGATTTTATTTGCTGCTTGGTACCAGAACTGAGATGCTCCTGTCAAAACTGACGAGCAAGAAAACATGAAATATAAATAGTAATTTTGGAAAGATGTGGAAAACAACCTGTTTACTGTTGGAGCTGTCACCCTGTGCCCTGGTGGGCCCTCGGCACGGTACGGTCGCTTTTGTGGTTATGAAAAGCCCTGTCCAGCACAGATAACGCCTGAATTTAACCCCCAGATGACAGGGGGGGGATGCAGGAATTTGGGAAGGGTTGTTTGTGCCTTCAGAAAATCCCAAAGCCCTGGGAGCTGCAGGGGAAGGGAGCCCAGAGCAGTGCAGCTGCACAGCAACACGCTGGGAATTGGGGTTTAAAGCCACTTGTAGGGAAAGTGGGACAAGGATTTCCACACTAACGAGGGTAGGTGGGACCCACCTGTGTTGGAACAGCAGCTCCATGTTCCTGCTTCTATGGAAGTCCTGGGATGCACTTCTGGGGATGGGGCAGCCACAGCTTCTCTGGGCAACTGTGCCAGTCCCTCCCCACCTTCCCAGCCAGGAATTCCTTCCCAGTATCCCATCTCTCCCAGCTCTCTGGCAGTGGGAAGCCATTCCCTGTGTCCTGTCCCTCCATGCCTTGTCCCCAGTCCCTCTCCAGCTCTCCTGGAGCCCCTTTAGGCCCTGCCAGGGGCTCTCAGGTCTCCCTGGATCCTTCTCTTCTCCAGTGAACCCCCCCAGCTGTCCCAGCCTGGCTCCAGAGCAGAGGGATCCAGCCCTGGGAGCAGCTCCGGGGCCTCCTCTGGACTCTCTGCAGCAGCTCCACGTCCTCCTGCTGCTGTTCCCAGGGCTGGTCTCCATTTCCCATTTTCCTGTGGGACCTTTCTCATTGTCAGTCTGGCTCCCTTCGGCTGCCAGGAACCCTCCCTGCTCATGGAGGGCAGAAGAAAGTTCCAGAAGAAACAGCCCTATCAATAGGGATAGTTGGAAACAGAACCCCCCTTCAGGATAAGTCATAGTGTAAAACCTGGGAGAGGTCAGAACCTCGCCATTAACATTCCAAGAATTAATTTTAATAGCTTGAAAGATGGGCAGATTTGCTGTTTGGCTTTTCCCACTGGAATAATAGGAGAAACTGGATGCTAATGGCATCTGGATGAACCTGTCCCATTACAGGGAAGATCTTTCTTCCTACAGATATTCTGGGCTTGGGGAAAATTCCCTGAAATACCAACCTGTAGCTGTCTCACTTCTCTCTCCTCCTGCTGCCGTGTTGAGTGATAATAAACTAAAAAAAATATATATATATTATTAAAAAAAGCTCAAACTTACAAAGTGCCCCTTCCTTCCCCTCCAGTGAAACCAGAGGAGCCCAAACCAGTGGAAGCTGTGACAGGGAACGACATCACAGCTCCTCCCAACAAGGAGCTGCCTCCCAGCCCGGAGAAGAAGACCAAGGTAGGACCGTCCCACGTTCGGTGTCTCCGCTTCCATGGGTTTTATTTGCCAGCTTTTCTGCTTCCTCAGCTGTGCCGACCCAGGTTCTGTTTTCTGAGCCCCACTGGGGAACCCTTTTCCTGAACCAAGCCCATCCAGTCCCAGAGGGCTGAAAGGGCCTTTGATAAGCGTGTGGAGAGGTTTATTCACCTGAGCTTGGGGTTGGTGTAGGAGCAGTGAACGTGGAGGATGAACTGCTGCTGCACAGACACTCCCGAGCTGTTTGCATCACAATTGTTTGCCTTGCAGTGGGCACGGAGCGATCCTGTTTGGGATCTGGGGCTCTCTCACTGCAGAAAGCTCTGCCCTCGGGAGTTCCACAATCCACCTCCAAATTCCCAGAGGGCTGGGGGGCCGGGAGCTCTCTCTGCCCTCGGGAGCTCCAGAATCCACCCCCAAATTCCCAGAGGGCTGGGGGGCCGGGAGCTCTCTCTGCCCTCTGGAGCTCCAGAATCTACCCCCAAATTCCCAGAGGGCTGGGGGGCCAGGAGCTCTCTCTGCCCTGCGGGGCAGGGGCCGTGTGATGGCGGGAGTTGATCGGATGAGGATTTAGGGCCGGCAATCCCTGTGTGTGCCCGTAATTGGAAAGCCGTGCCCTGCGTCCTGCACGTAGGACCGGAGGCCAGGAACACCCAATTACTAATCCCAGCTTTACCAGCCATTCCTTCTGTTGCTTCTGATGTTGCTGGAATAAATCCTGCCGTTTTGGGATGGGGTGGCAGGACACCCCCCCGGCTGCTGCGCTTGGCTCTCTGTTGCGCTCAGAAAACAGAAAGCTGATTGTTGTTATCATTTGTTTCCTTTAAAACGCCGCTCTTACGTTCTCGCAGCTCGGTGTTTTGGTTCACAATGCGCTATTTTTTTGTTGTTGTTGTTGTATTCCTTTGGTTTTACCCCGGATTTTGCTTTCTGGCCCCACCCAAAGCCCTCTGCATCCACCTCCTCTCCAAAGCCGGCAGCAGCGAAGGCCAAGCCCTCGGCCACCACCAGCCCCAAGCGCCCGGGCTCGGCCACCTCAGGCCCAAACAAAAAAGCCACGAGCCCGACTGCAGGTCCTGCAGCCGCCACTGCCAAACGCCCCGGCACCAGCACCACACGTCCCTCCTCCTTAGCTGCAAAAGAGACCAAAGCAAAGGTAAGAACCGGCGTGGGGGAGCTCCCAGGGCTCGCTTGCGTGGGGAAGTGCCAGCTCTTCCCAGGAGTCAGAGCAGAATTCCCGTGCCAGCCAGGGGAGGGATAAGGTCAGCATCGGGATTCAGTGTGGTAGGAGCTGCAGGGTTCTTGGGAGCAGCTTCCATGAAGCCATGGATGGCGTCAGGTCCCAGGCACTGAACTGTGGCATCACGGAGGTCAATTAAACTTGACTGTGTTACTGTGATTTCCCTGACATGAATCACAGAATCCCAGTAAGGTTTGGGTGGAAAGGAACCTTAAAGATCATCCATTCCACCCCTGCCATGGGCAGGGACACCTTCCACCAGCCCAGGTTGCTCCAAGCCCCGTCCAACCTGGCCTTGGACACTTCCAGGGATCCAGGGGCAGCCACAGCTTCTCTGCCCACCCTGTGCCAGGGCCTGCCCACCCTCACAGGGATGACTTTCTTCCCAATAAAACTCTTAAATCCAGACAAGAATGTGATTGGAGACCTTTGATATTCATACCAAGGGGAAACAAATCCATTTGAACACTCCAGTGTTTCCCACTGGGTGTCTTCTTACGATGCCTGGTCACTGCAAGAGCTGCACAAAGAGAACTGGTAACACCTCTGTGCTGGGGAAATGGTGGGGATTTGTAACTCCCCAAGAACAGGAGATTCATGGACAGTTCTTAGTGTTCATCCTGCAGCTGAAATAGGAAATCCACATGTTAGGAATGGGAGGTGTCCCTTGAATCTTCCCATGTTAACTTGTGATCTTATATAGTAGAACTCAGGCTTAAAAGGGAATGTTAAAATCTATTTCAGAAGCTTCACTGATGGCTAAATGCCACCATTTCTGCTATATTAAGCTTAAATAGCTGCATTTGAGTGTCTCTTAGAACTCACTAAAAGCAGCAGGGAGGGTATGAAAGCCCAGGTGTAAATCTGTGCTTTTCCCTGAGCCGGCATCTTTGGTTTGGCTCGAGTTTTTGCATCATTCTGAATCCTTTTCTGATAAAATCAGACTCTCATCTGATTTGTTTGCTCACATCAACTCAGTGTTTTCATGCTTCAGACACCGGGCAGTTGCAAAAAAGGTGACTTACAAGGGACAGGCAGGAAATGGTTTTCCAAGTGAGGGATGAGCCACAGACACCCAACTCTCCCGTCCCCAGTGTTTAAATAAACTCCAGCTTAGCTCAGGAAGCATTCCTGCTCATGGAGGGCAGGGATCTCTCCCAGGAGTGTTGACAGTGGACTGATATATTCCGTTTTGTCCGGAAATCCAAACCTCCTTCCCCCCTGTCATTGCTGGGCCAACCCCGGGTGGACTCTGCTCCTCCACGGGGTCTGTTCTCCACTCCACACACTCACTTCTGCACGTCTTAATTATATTTTAATTTGCATTATAACCCCTCGGCAGTGCCAAGCTTAAGTGCTTCAGAATTTAAGCCATTTCAGTTTATTTATTTCAGCTGTTTTCTGTGGTGCTTTCCCTTCTCTTGGGGGAGATACCGGCCCTAACGGCAGCTCTCCGCTTGCAGGTTGCGGATGCGAAGCCCCCCGAGAAGAAGAGCTCCAAACCTCCATCCTCCACCACTCCCAAAACTCCTCCCAAGAGCTCCCCAGCTGCTCCCAAGACAACGGCAGCGTCTCCGGTCACGGCAGCTCCCGCTGCCAAAACCACCGCGGCCGCCGCTCCCAAGAGGCCGTCGTGTGAGTGTCCCCCTGTCCCCCGGCCAGAGATCCCCTCCCCACGTGGCTGTGGGTCTGAGTGGCACCCTTTGCTCCCCACACCTCCCTGACAGGAGGGGGGAGCCGGGGGGAACGGGCTCTGCTCCCAGGGAACAGGGACAGGAGGAGAGGGAACGGCCTCAGGCTGTGCCAGGGGAGGGGCAGGTTGGATAGTGGGGACATTTCTTCATGGGAAAGGGCTGTCCAGCTCTCCTGGAGCCCCTTTAGGCCCTGCCAGGGGCTCTCAGGTCTCCCTGGATCCTTCTCTTCTCCAGGGGAACCCCCCCAGCTGTCCCAGCCTGGCTCCAGAGCAGAGGGATCCAGCCCTGGGAGCAGCTCCGGGGTCTCCTCTGGGCTCTGGCTGTAGCTCAGACCTTTTCCTCTCCAGGGCTTCCTCTTCCAAACCCAAATCCAGAGGACCCTCCAGGCCAGCTTGGATGAGCTCTGTGTGATCCAGGCTTAATGCAATTTAAGGGATGCAACTGCCTCTGCCTTATGCCACAGGAGCAGAATAAACACTAAAAGCAAATCAAACCTCAGGAGAGCGAATCTGCAGGAGAGTACTTGAAACACCCGAACCGGTGCCTCCGAAAACCAAAAAGGGTTGAGCAGAAGTTGAGGGCTTTTTACCAGTGCAGGAAGAACTTGGAGCTGAGATCACATCAGCTTCATCCAAAGGGCTGTATCCCACTGCTGCTGCTGCTGCTGCTGAGGAGGGACCTTCCCACGAGCTCAGCATGAAACTCGAGCAGCGTTTCAGCCTCTTGGAAACATGTTCTCACTCACTTTAATGGAGCTCAGGAGATTTAACATCAGATAAAATTTGAGTTAAACGATCTCTTTTTAAATTACTGGACCCCAGTGGCAAAATTTGCCAATAAAGGTGTAAAACGATACGTGTTGGTTGGTTTGGGCTGTGAATCCCAAAGCTCGGATTCTTAACCCAACGTTCCCAAAGAAATAGTAATGTTTGAACTATTTGAGGTTTATTGCTTGCTGGACGTCCCAGACTTCATGCTCTGGGGGGGGGGAAATAATAATTAATCAAGCGTAGAGGAAGTGCTGAACTCTCCAGGAGCCGTGTATCCCATCTGGTCCCGTGGCCGTCCTTGTAAAATTCATTTTGTGTGGTCTCTGAGGCAAAACCGCGGCCCGGGAGCGAGGACTCCGTTCTAATGAGTTCAGTTCATTCCCCCTTCCAAAACTGAGGCGCAGACAAAGGAGCGCTGGCTGGTGACATTTGAAAGGAGACGGAGTCAGCGATGCAGAGCTGCGGGAAGGTTGTTCCAAGAGGCAGGATGTGCAGAGGAAGAGGCTGCGGCACCGGCACCGGCGAGGGCGGTGGGATGGTGCCAAAGCACAGGCAGAACTGGGTGGGCGAGGGAGAGATGAGGTCAGCTGGAGGAGCTCCAGAGGGAGGCAAAGCTGCCTTGTCTGGAGCTGGAGACGCAGGGGGGACTCGGGAGTGGCAGGGGAAGGGGGTCCTGTGCTGGGTGAGGGGTGTGATGGGCGTGGAGGGAACCACAGCGGGTCAAACACCGACGGCTGGGTTTGGGTGGAGCAGCTGCAGCTGCTGGAAGATGCAGAGATGGGCATGGGGGAGATCTGGAGCTCTTCTGATCCCAGTTCTGATCAACTCCTTTAGAGGAAGGGGGAGCCCAGGGGGTTGGGCTCTGCTCCCAGGGAACAAGGGACAGGACAAGGGGAAACGGCCTCGAGCTGTGCCAGGGGAGGGGCAGGTTGGATCCTGGGAGAATTCCTCCTGGGAAGGGCTGTCCATCAGTGGCAGGGGTGGAGTCCCCATCCCTGGAGGGATTTAAAAGCCCTGTGGGTGTGACATTTAGGGACAAGGCTCGGTGGTGGCCTTGGCAGTGCTGGGGAATGGTTGGATGCAATGCTCTTAAAGATCCTTTCCAGCCTCAGTGATTCCATGAATTTACCTTGGCACAGCACTGAGCCAGGGAATAAGTTTATGGCTAAAAATGCTGCTTCTGGCTGAAGATGCTCTTTCAACAGGACACCTGCACTTGCTTCTCACGAGTCAGAAGACAGACACTGGCCTGTGATTCTGTCAGGTTGTTCAAAGCTGTGTGTAAAGACTGGTTTGACATTCTGCAGTTTCACTTTTTCAGGTGTTAAATGTCAGTCACCTTCTCCACTAAAGGGGAGGCACGTGGGGCTCGAGATTTTGATTTTTAATTTTTAATTTTTTGTTCCCCTCCCTGTGGAAATGACTGTTATGTTTGTACAAGGCCACGCTCTGCCCTTCCCATCAGGCAAAGATCACAGTCCTTGCCTGTCATTACAGACCGTTTTCCCAGGAGCTTTATCGCTCTCCAGGTTTTCACCATCTCATGTCCCACAGGCAGGAGGCTCCCAGCACTTGTGTCCCCACTGACATGAGCAGAAATAACCTCTCTCTCTGTATTAAACACATTAGTCCTCTGCCTTTTATAGAAAGCTGAGTCTGTTCTGTCCATACAGTTTCCCCAGTCGAAGTTGTGGTCTTGAGGAATGAAATTAGGTTGGTTTGACAGGCCCTTTTTTGAAGTGTTTGGTATTAATTATATATCTCTCCTTTAGGCCTTATTAAATTATCCAAATGGGTTTCACTCCATTAGCTGGAATCTTATCTGGGATGTTTAATAGAGTGCTTTTAGCAAAGTCAGGGTGGAATGATCCGGACTAACTTGGCCTGTAGTTATCTGCCTCTTTCCCTTGGTCTTTTCCATATTGATATTCCATAAATACCCTGCCAGCTGCTGGAGTTTATCTAAAAATATGAGGCTTAATGGAAATTAAATATTAAAAAATGAGGGCTTTCACAATCTCCAACTATGATTTTTTTTTTCCATTTATTGTTTCTTTTCAGTGTTGCCTTCCTTTGGCTATTGGAATAAACCCGATTTTACCCAAACTTGCTCATCGCTGATAGTTAAAAACCTACAATTTCATGATCAAAGAGCTCCTTAAAATAAAGTTCTGTTTCCACTTTTCAGTCCGCGATCTTTGCCTCGATCAGTTTTGTGGTTGGTTTTCATCTGCTTGGGGAAATAGGGACGAATTCCTGGTTTAGGCTGTGCTCTGTAATCAGGTCATGATCGTTGGGCTTTGCCCTAAGGCCTGGCTCAGTTTAGGGATTGATTTTTGGGTTTATACAATTAAAATAGGGACCAAAATATGTGCAGTAACTTCTGTGCAAGAAAATTGGCACAGGGTAGGTCTGGTCTGGCATTGAGAACAAGGTTAGAGAAGGGCAAATGTGGGGTTGCTTTTGCTGTTGAGCAAAGAAAGGAAATGTGTTTTGCCAGGCTTTTTTGTTTATTTGGGGTGGGTTTTTTAAGAAATAAAGGTGGGGCAGGATTAAAATAGTCTCAGTGAGTGCTGTCAGATGGAGAAAGTTATTTTAAGGAAAAACAAAATGCAGCCCATCCCCAGGTGTGCTCCCTCGTGGAATGAGGGTCCTTTTACATTAACTGATCTGTTGGCCGGAAAATCCAAGTGGGTTTTGCCATCAGGAGGAGGAATCCAGGCAGGGCTTCAAGCAGGGCAGTTGATTTTGGGGGTGATTCCAGGCTTCATGTGGATCCTGCCCTGAAGTCCTGACCACTGTGTTCTGTGTTGGCAGCAATCAAGACCGACGGGAAGCCGGCGGAGGCCAAGAAGACCTTGGCAAAGTCTCCATCAGGTAACTGCTCAGTTTCCCTCTAATCAGGGACTTATGGAATCATCAGGCTTGGAAAAACCCTCCAAGGCCATTGATCGTTCCCCCAGCACTGCCCCATGTCCCCAAGGGCCACGTCCACGCAGCTTCTAAATCCCTCCAGGGATGGGGGCTCCACCCCTGCCCTGGGCAGCTGTGCCAGGGCCGTTTCCTCACTCTGACTCAAATCCCCTTTATGTGGGGCTGGAGTCACTGAGGAGGTGTCTGTAGGTCTCTAGGAAGCGTCCCAGGCCAGGTTGGGCAGGACTTGGAGCACCCTGGGCTGGTGGGTGGCACTGGATGATCTTTAAGGTGCCCTCGCAACCCAAGCCCTGCTGGGCTGCTGTGCCCCCGGGGGAGTTGGCACCAGCAGCCTCTGACCCGTGTTTCCCCCCTCCCCTCCACCATTCCCGTGCCATCTGCAGCAGACTCGAGCCGCCCCAGGAGCGCAGCTGGCAACGCCACCAAGAGCAGCGCCACCACTCCTTCCTCCAGCGCTCCCAGCGTGCCGGGGGCGCCCGCCAGCCGTCCCAAACCCAAGGCAACCAAACCCCCCTCGGCCTCCACCGCCTCCTCGGACGCTAAAAAAACCACGGCCAAGGCCCCCAGCAAGCCCAGCTCGGTGCCCAAGCCGCCCCGCCCCAGCAGCAGCGCCTCTGCCCCCGACCTGAAGAACGTGCGCTCCAAGGTCGGCTCCACCGACAACATCAAGCACCAGCCCGGCGGGGGGAAGGTGAGTCGGGGCCGGGGCCGCGCCGGGGGGGCTCTGCGCTGCTTTGGGTGGCTGTGTCCTCGCTGCTCTCCTCACTCACCCTCTGCAGAGCTCCTCCCTGGGCTCTGGGCTTGGCTTGAACCAGGTGGCGGGAGTGTCAGAAGGAATCCGCCGGCGTTTGCCGGAATCCGGGACTCCGGCTCTGTCTCCCTGCCGTGCGTCCCGACACACAAACTCGGTGCTGAACGCCCCAGATCTCCTCTGTGTTCCAAACCTTGGCCTTGGAGCAGAGGAGTCCAGCCTGCTGAATGGTGCAGAGGGGGGAATAGTGCTCTGGGGTGAAGGAAACCTGGATTCAGGAGCAAGTCCCGCAGCACCTTCCCCGTGTCTGACAGGCCCGAAGCCAACACGGAACGGGCCTGGTTGGGTCACCCGTGGTGGCCACCAGAAAAGGCTAGTGTTGAAAAGGCATTTACAGAGCTAGAACTTGGGGCTCTCAATGCCTCTTAGTGCTCTAAATTACTTTGGTGAAGCCATGAATATCTCCTGTGGGAATGAGGAAGGTTTGGGGACAGACCTGCAGCCTTCTCTGAGGTTTAAATAGTGTGGCTGTGCATAATCATCAAACCCTGATGAGCTCTTGTACAACCCCCACCTTGGCCTGACCAGAGGTGTTAACAGCACTCAGAGGGCTTTAATTCCCACCCAGAGGGATTTGCCCCCTTTGCTGCAGCCTGTGGGGCTGAATAACTCTGCACTGAACTTCCCCGGGCTGCCAGAGCAGCACATTCCATGCTGGGACCTCAATGCTGTCCCTCCCAGGCACAGGAGAGTCAAGGGCACTCCTGGGCTGGCTGTGTGTCCCAGACAGCATCAATACCACATGGATTTACCCTCAGTCAGGACTGTCCTAGTGGTGATCTCACAGTACAGCCCTCCCTGTGTCAGCTTGAGGGACTCGATTTTTACGTTTCATTGCACTATCCTTAATTTTCTAAATATTTTCATGTAATTATCAAATTCAAAGAGTTTTATTTTTAAGCAAATTGTCCTTTTCGTACTCTGATTTACGCTGAGATGTTTTTAGAGTCTGAGAATGCTGTCACTGCTGAGGGTTTTTTTTGTTTACTGGTCTGTAAGTTAGTAAAATACAACATTTATGCTGAGCCCCCAACCAAAAATGCAGGTTCTGCTGCACCTCCCTCCATCCAGTTAAGCAAAAGAATGGATATTTCCGGGTAGTTGCTGAATTTTTATGAAACCTGCAATTTTTTCCTTCCGTTTTTGCTCAGCTGGACTCGCTGGGTCCACCTGCATTTTTTAGATAAAAAGTTAAATCGGTTTTTGAGCTCCGGGACTGAGTCAAGTCTGTGTGGGTGGAATCCCAGCTGGGAGCACAGCGTGTGTGTCCAGCAGAGCTCCTGGAGCTCCAAGGCGGAGACAATCCAGGGATGTCTTTGCCTCCGAGATCTTCCTCCTGTCCTCCGTGCGAAGGAGCTGCTCCTGCACTGCTGCTCTTGGGCTCCTGAAGGATCTGGGTTCATTTTTTGGCAGCATGCGAGTGCTGGGGTCACTTGGAACGTGCTGCCAGGGAAGGGGCACCAGGAGGTTTTTGAGACCTGGAGAGCAGGGTGCCTGTGCCACCCCATGTCTGAGTGGTGTTGCTTCCCTCCCACCCCGGGCGTGGGATTGTCCTTGCCTGGGAGCTGGAGCGTGCAGGAAGCTCTCCTGGCTCAGCTGCTCCCTGAAGTCTACCCGGGCAGCTGGTGTTCCCCCCCACTCCTGCCCACACTTGTGCTTTTGCTGGTTGAAATCACCCCTTTGTCTCCATCCAGGGGAAAGTAGAGAAAAGGCCCGAGCCAGCCGCCGCCACGCCCAGGTCTGAGCCCAGTGCGGTCACTAAAGGGGCTCCTCCCAAAACTGCCGTATCAAAAGAGGGGGTCCCCAAACAGCCCAATGGGAAAGTGAGTTCCTTTCACACTTCTCTCTGGGGGAGATGAAGGCAAACGTTTCCATTTTGAGTCACCTTCCCCTTCTCTTCAGCTCTCCCCTCTGTCCTGTCGGTGTCTCTGTTCCTTGCACGGACACTCTTCTGGTCTCTGTCCCACACCCCGAGATGTTCACAGGGAAACACCTTCAGGGGTCTCTCTGGAGGGACCATCTCCACTCCTGCTGGGAATGCTTCCAGGGCAGAATCCTCCAGTTTCCCTTTGAGGTTGATACAGGCTTCACTTTGAGTCCCTCCAGACCAGTTCTTCCTGCACAGAATCAGTTTGTAACCAGGCAGAGTTTCAGTTCAGAGCTGCTTCTCTTAAGACTGTGGAATATGAGGGAATTCATCTTTCCTGCAGTATTCCTGACCCAGTTGCACCCAAACTCTGTAACTCCATGGATTAGGCCATCACCATTTGCTGGGTCACTCCAGAGCTGTGGTGTTCCCAGGAGGGAGGGGGTGACGTGGGAGTGCTGCAGTTTAATTCCAGAACTACCAGGCAGAGCCTGCTCAGGGATGACCAGGATCTGTACCTCTGGGGGACTCAGTCACACACTCCGTGGCACAAGTTCTCAGAGCTGCTCTTGCCCTGAATCCAGCCTTTCTGAATGGCCAGGGAGCTTTGGGAAGCTGCTCGAGTGAGAATGTTCTGGGGATTCCTTTTGTGCTCCGAGTTTTATCCTCTTTCTGGGAAGCAGGGCACAGCTTCTGCCCCCTTTTGTGCTGTGGGGAATAACTCCCAGTCTGAACACGTGTTGTAACTAACCTTTGTGACCACGGGCCTGTCACTCTAACTCCCTTCCTCCTCTGAGTAAAGCTCACTTGGCCACTCCTTTTGTATCATAAAAATCACAAGATCTGTCGCTGAGGTTGGAAAAGCCCTCTGAGATCGAGTCCAGCCATCAGCCCAGCACTGCAAAGGCCACCACTGAACATGTCCCCAAGTCCAAATCGCTGTAGTTTAAAGGAGGAGCAATTTAATTAGCACGTGGTCTGATGTAATTTAGCCCAAGGTTTGAGGACCTTCGTCAGACAAACGTTTCTCAGCCCATCAGGGCTTCACTGCCCGGGGTTTGAGGGGCAGTATCAGGACTGGAGCCAACCCAGGAGCAGGCTCTGAGCAGTTCATTCAGAGTGGTGGCCCTGTGGCTCCTGTGCAGCTGGGCTGGCTCTCCCTGCTCCAGGGGAGCTCTCCCTGGAAATACCCTGGGAAGCTGCTTGGGGGGACATGGACAATCCCATCCCTTGGGGGCAGGCAGGTCCGTGGGGCAGTGGAGGAGCGTTTTCACCTCATGCTCTGGCACTAACACTGTCTGTGCAGCCTCTTGTCCTTCACTTTTTTTCTCACTCTCCTCCTCAGTCGCTTCCACCCCTGACACTGGAGTTGGGCTGAGTTTAACACGCTCCCCGTCCCCCCTCGTGTCAGAGCCCCCACCTGCCGTATGACAACTCTAACCAGTCCTCTTCCCTTGTGTTGTTTTCCATTCTGTGACGTTCCAGGTCCAGATAGTCTCCAAAAAAGCGAACTACAGCCATGTTCAGTCCAAGTGTGGTTCCAAGGACAATATTAAGCATGTCCCTGGAGGTGGGAATGTAAGTATGGGCTCTGGGCAAGCTGTCTGTCTACTAACTCCTCCTCTTGTACCATGTTGTTGTCACTCTCAAGAATGCTCTGTCTGAGGCACAAAGGTGTGGCAGAGTCGCAGGGCTCCTGCAAACAAGGCAGGCTGGAGAACTGGTCCATTTTCACTTGGGATGCCAGGATGAACGTGAGTGTTTCGTTTCATAGTGCTCCAGCTACACCTGACCTGCCTCTCACCTGCTTTATGGGTTGTCCATGGCCAAATGTAGGATGTTCACATCAGGGACCCCAGGAGTTATCTCTCTCTGGATCCCAGGAGTTAACTCTCCCTGGATTCCAGGAATTAACTCTCCCTGGATTCCCTCTGCAGGCAGTGGAGGCACCTCCTCATCCCTCTCACCTACTGCAGATGTTTGGTTTTTCAGATCATTATGGCCTGGAAGTGCCCGCTGCCCTTCCCTGGCTGAGAGATCCAGCTGGAGCCAGACTCATTTCACTTCTTGTTTCACTAAAAGGACTTTGAAACAGGAAAAGACTCAGGGACTTAACCTTTGAGCTGCGATTAATTTCTAAATTTAAAGGCTGCTGGTCCTCTGGCTGCAGAGCTGAGCTTGTTAAAATAGAAAGTTAATCTGGTGGTGTCTGAGACTTGGTTTGGGGTGTGAGATCCTGAAAGTGTCTGGCAGGAAAACCAGGTTAACTCTCTGGATCCTAAAGCTTGGGAGAGCGTGAGTTTAGTTTGGCGGCTCATTCCGTGGGGGCAGATCTGTGCTGCCTGAAACCTGTGCTGGGTTTGCTCAGGGGCAGCTTCAGAAACACAAAGCTTGGATGGTTTCAAAGACACTGAAGTATTTAAGCCCAGGGGAGTTTGTTCCATAGGTGCTTAAATATTGCAGGTTCCTGAGGAGTGTCTGATTGGAGTCACTCAGGGCCCGGCTATGGGGCAGCTGTGGGCTGTTTCTCCTGGGAAATAAATCCATGTCCAGCTGGCTGACCTTTCACTGGTCAATGACTGATTGTCCCTCAGATTTTTGCGAGAGGGAACCGGATCTGGGTGCTGAAGGAGCTGGTTCCCCTCGGGTTGGGTGCCAGGATGGCCAGGGGCAGGTGCTGAGGTCACCGTGTGGTGGTCACTGAAGGAGGGCTCACAGCCCCCCCGAGAGTCACTGGGCACACCCTCTGCCCCCCTCCTGCCTGGGGCTTTGGGCTTTGCCTCTCTCATCTGCTGGGTCTCATTTGGTGTTTCCCTGCCCTGCTGGGTGTCTGGGGGTGTTTCCCCTGGAAATGCTCCCTCAGGAGGCTTTGGGAAGCTGATGGTGGGACCCTCGTGCCGGTTGGGTGCCCTCATGGTGTTTCTCAGCCCTGTCCGTTCCTGTTCCTGCTGTTTGCCCTGGTTTTGTGTGCCAGCTGTGGCCCAGGCTGTCCCAGAGCCTGGTGGCACGGTGCCTTTGGCCACTCTGGGGACAGTTTTTGGGGCAGCTGGTGCCATTTCCCTGCCCCTGCACTCCAAGCAGCTGTATTTTGGAAGCCACTTCAGTTTTGCCACTCTTACCCCTGGCAGCCCTTCAGTGGCCAGGGAGCCCCACATGTGCTTTCCCTTTTTTCCAGGCTCCCAGGAATGGGATTTAAAAGTGGGGGATGTTTTCTTGCTTGATTAACTTCATCAGTGAACTGTTCTTCTGCTCATGAATCACCATCCTGTCCTTCGCTCTTCACTGCCATTCCCAACATTCCCAATGCTGGGGACAAGTGTGGCCCTGCTTTCTTTTCCTCTTGCCCCCACACTCTCCTTTCACCACTGCAGTTTTCCTCCTCGATCAGCTACTCAAGCAGCACTTTATTCTGTATTTTCAGAGCCAAAAGCTCATTCCCAGGTTCCAAACGCCCCCAGAGCAGCTCCAGGCAGGCATTCCCAGCCCCCCCAACACCCCCAGCCCAGCACATGGATGTGAGTGCCCAGTCTGTCTGCCCAGAAAAGCATTTCCTTTTCACTCATTTTGGTATCTCCTCCCTCCCTTTGGGGCACTGTGATCTTAGTGACCTCTTCCAAGCTGTTTTCTTGCTCAAATAGTTGTGACGATCTCTTTTGGGAGAAGACTTCCCAGTGTTTGATTCCCTGACTTCCCAGTGTTTGATTCCCTGATGGAAGGTCTGGAAGGTCCGTTCTTTGTAGGCTGTGCCTTCAGTTAAAGCCTTTAGGAATCCTGTGGGCAAGGCTTGTGGCTAAGTAGGAGATGATGGTTCAGCTTTAGGGTTGCTGTGGTAGAAGTGATGGGCGTGGAATCTCGGAGGGTTTGGGGCAGAAAGGACCTTAAAGCTCATCCCATGCCAGCCCCTGCCATGGGCAGGGACATCTTCCACTGCCCCAGGTTGCTCCAACCTGGCCTCAGACACTCCCAGGGCTGGGGCATCATCCCACCATCCTACCCAGGTGGTTCCTGGCTGGTTCTCTGTTTGGGTGCCCACTTTGCCTTCTACACATGGAGGTAATTCCTTCTGCCCTCTGGGGTTCCCAAAAAGAGTAGATATTAGTCCTGCTCGTGTTCTTTGTGCCAGACACAAACAGAGTGAAGTTTCCTGGGTAAAAGCTTTTGCTGCACTTCAGTATTTCCCCCTCCTGGAACCACAGAGTGGTTTAGTTTGGAAAAGACCTCCAGGGTCATCAAGTCCAACCTTTGATCAAGGCTCCTCTCTAAAGAAAGCAGTAAAGGGGTAGATTGTGCAAAGTGCAGGTTATGCCTGTGGTGTTGAGGGTTTAAAGGTGATTTGGTGTCCGTGGGTTTCTCTGTTCTGTGGCTTGACCTGCTTAGATGGATTGGGAAGTGCTCAGAGATGGAAAACCAAAAAGGAGTTGAGTGTCACAGTCCCCATCTGAGCCTCTGTGTCAAACTCCCTGCTCTAAAAAGTTCATTTCTGGCCCTGGAGTCTGTGTTTGGCTCTGTCAGTGCAGTCCCAGGCCTGCAAATGTGTCTCCCATTGCAAACTCAAGCTGGGAATCCAACAAGAGCTGCACTTCATGCAGGTGGTTTGGATCTCCAGGAGACAGGAGTGGTGAGGAGCCACAGCTGGGCACAACTGTGACATTGTCAGCTGATGGTCCGATTTTAAAGTGCAGTCAGTGAAATAAATTGAATTTCATCCCAGTCCCAAGCAAGCAGAAGCTGCTGATTAAAGCTGTAGCAGGTTTACTGACAACCTCTGAGAAAATGCAGTTGGGTGGCCGTGGTGTCACCTTTGGAGAGTGTCCCTGGGTCAGGTGTGTGACACAGGACCGTGGCAGGAGCTGAGCTGTGCTGTCCTGCTCACCCTGACAAACAGGGCAGCAGGGCTGGGCTCAGCCTGCTTCCCGAGCACCTCAGGCTTCCTGAGGGAGATTTACTGAAATTATCTGGTAATTATCAGTAAACTCTTGGAGTAGCTGGTGAGTGAACGAGTTCTGTCACATTCAGAAAGAAAGACTTGGAATCTCTCTGCAAACCAATCTGGAGCAGAACTTCCTGAGCACAGAGGGGCCAGCTGGTGGTTGACAGCCCCCAGTCACGACTGGGATTGGGGATTCTCTTGCCATTCCTTCTAAAAACCCTCAGGTTTTTCCCATGGGAAGTTATAACGTCGACTTCGTTGGACCAGATGACCAGAAGCTCCTTCTGGTATAAATTATCTTCCATTTGTACAAGGGAAATGTCTCCAAGTGGTCAGACAAAAGTTCATTCTGGAATGGAGGAATTTTCCATCCACCTGCCTCTCTGGGCAGCCTGTGCCAGTCCCTCCCCACCCTCCCAGCCAGGAATTCCTTCCCAATATCCCATCTCTCCCTGCCCTCTGGCAGTGGGAAGCCGTTCCCTGTGTCCTGTCCCTCCATGCCTTGTCCCCAGTCCCTCTCCAGCTCTCCTGGAGCCCCTTTAGGCCCTGCCAGGGGCTCTCAGGTCTCCCTGGAGCCTCCTCTTCTCCAGGATGAAGAGGATGGTGGAGAGAAAAGGTTGGAGCTGGTGACACGTCCCTGGCCCTGCAGCAGGAGGTCCCTGAGGTGACATCTGTCACATCTGAGGGGGCTGTGGAGCTGCCCAGGCCACAGTGTGTCCTCAGAGGCAGCGCCAGCACCGGGCTGGGGAACGTGGCAACGGGGCTGGCTGTTTGTTGGACCCTCTTCCAAGTGCTTTTGTATTCCATGGCCGTGCCATCAGCTCAGGGCCCCCATTTGGGGTCACTGTCCCTCTGTCTGTGTTCTCTGGTCTCAGTTTCTGTCCCTCACATTAACCCCTCCTGGCCTTTGCGTGACGCCAGAGCTGCCAGCAGCGTTGGGGATCGGCAGGAGACGGATCCCAGGGGCTGGGGATTGGCAGGAGATGGATCCCAGGGGCTGGGGATCAGCAGGAGACGGATCCCAGGGGCTGGGGATCAGAAGAGATGGATCCCAGGGGCTGGGGATCAGAAGAGATGGATCCCAGGGGCTGGAGATCATCAGGAGACGGATCCCAGGGGCTGGGGATCAGCAGGAGACGAATCCCAGGGGCTGGGGATCGGCAGGAGACGATTCCCAGGGGCTGGGGATCAGAAGAGATGGATCCCAGGGGCTGGGGATCAGAAGAGATGGATCCCAGGGGCTGGGGATCAGCAGGAGACGGATCCCAGGGGCTGGGGATCGGCAGGAGAACGTGACCTGGTAGAGCAGGGCCACAGGCTCGTGAAGCACAAGCTGGTGTTGGAGGTGGCCCGTCGGCCTCTGCAGTCATTTCTCTGAGCTGAGCTGGTTCTTTTTGTCTCTCCAGGTGCAGATCCAGAACAAGAAAGTTGACCTTTCCAAAGTGTCCTCCAAGTGTGGCTCTAAAGCAAATATCAAGCATAAGCCAGGTAGGAGTTTTACCATTTCGTCAGGATTTGTTGGTTGACTTTGCACGTCTCTCAAACACAGTCCTGGGTTGGGGCTGAAACTGTTTAGAGGGTTTGCTGCTTCCTGGGGGTGTCTCCAGAAGCTCTGGAAATGCTCCTTTAGCAATTCCTGGTGGTTTCATGAGCAGAGAAGGGGAGTACGAGATGTGGGATGTCCTCAAGGCACCTACTGCTTTGGCCCAGGGCTGCTTTTTCCTGCTCATTTGGAAAGGAAACCGTGGATATTTCCATGGCCATTCCAGGAAGCTTCATCCCAGAGGCCTTTGGGGCGCTGGGAACATCCGTGTGCTGTGGAAGGACAAAGGAACTTGTCTCCAGTTCTTCAGAGCTCATATGAGGGTCCTTTTAGCCTCAGATTCATGGCAGCTCCTGCCTTACATAAAACACTTTATGGGATCAGCACGTGGGAATTCTCTGCTCCCTACTGAGGACAGTGCAGTTATTCCATGTGAATTCCTGGGAATCTCGGGTTTCTACCCGAGCAGTGCCCAGCCCAGGGCTCAGCTGGAGCCTGGGCAGGTGTCACACCCGAGGTCCTGTGGCTGTAGGCCCCTTGTTTGCACTGTGGGATGGTCAGATCCGTGACCTCTCGTGGTCCGTGGGTGTCTGAGGACGCTCATCCACACAGGAACGCTGCCGGCCGCCAAACCCCACACCCTCGGGACAGAGGTCACCGCCCCGAGCCAGGAACAGGCACCACAGGCCCCTCTTTGTCTGCCCCTGGGAGTTCCCTGCGCTCCCTGCCAGGTTGAAAGCACTTCAACCTCGTCCACCCCACGCTCCAGTGCCTCGGAACGTGCTCCCGCGTTGGGAACGAGGTGCCACAGGCGTGACCTCTCCTGCCCAGTGCTCGGAAATAACGAGCTCAGAGCCACAATAACTGCCCTTGTCCGGGGCTGATGAAAGCACAACAGCCCGTCCTGTGCCTGGCAGGGCTCTGAGCTGGTTTTCTTGGGCCAGATCTCTTGGTTTCCACCGTCGGCCATGCCAGGCTTCCCGAGGGCTGAGGGTTTAATGATGTCTCTGGGAAGCCAAGCTGTGCTCAGCCCTACTGAAATTGGGGTTGGGGGAAAGCTGCTGGAACGTGGATTGAATCCAGTGAAAGGTGTCCCTGTCCACGGCAGGGGGTTGGAATGGTCCTTAGAGTCCCTTCCAACCCAGGCCATTCCATGGTTCCGTTCCATGATTCCATGTACAGCCTGATTTGTTAATGAAGGAGGCACCAAAATGATCAGAGGGATGGGGCACCTTTGCTGTTGGGAGAGGCTGGGAGAGTTGGGATTGTTCAGCCGAGAAAGAAAGCTCCAGGGTGACCAAACTGTGGCATTCCAGTGCCTGAAGGAGCTGACAGGGAAGATGGAGGGAGACTTTGGACAAGGGCCTGGAGGGACAGGACAAGGTGGAATGGCTTCAAACTGACAGAGGGTAAATTTAGGTTGGATATTGGGAAGGAATTCCTGGCTGGGAGGATGGGCAGGCCCTGGCACAGGTTTGCCCAGAGAAGCTGTGGCTTCCCCTGGATCCCTGGAAGTGTCCAAGGCCAGGTTGGAGCAACCTGGGCTGGTGGAAGGTGTCCCTGCCCATGGCAGGGGGTGGGACTGGATGATCCTTAATATCCCTTCCAACACCAACCAGTCTGGAATTCTATGATTAATGGGAGCTGCAGTGTTCTAAAATCTATTCCAGTCTAGAAAAGTCTTGCTGGAAACCTGCAGCTCTTTTTCTGACCTCCACGTTCTCCTGCACCTGCGGTGTCCACGCAGTTCCCAAACCTGGCTTCTCCTGCCTGTGCCAGGGAGGAGCTGATCCCAGTGGTGGAGCAGGAGTGGGGAGGGATAACAAGGGAAGGGAGAGGAGCAGGAGGTGTCCTGGCACCAATCACTCCCCAGATGGCTGAGCTGGAGGAGACCTGGGCACGGGACAGGGACAGCAGCAGCAGGAGACAGCCCTTGGGATGGCACCAGTGTGGGCTGGCATTTCACACCTCTGATGGAGGTGTCAGACTCCAGAGCAGATCAGTGAGGATCAATTCCAGCCTGTCCATCTGCCTGAGGGACCTCCAGGGCTTTGCTGGCACAGGGGGGAGTCACCAACTTCGGTCCTGCCAGTTCTAAAGTGGGGACAGACCGAGCCAGGGAATGTGTTCCTTGGTCCTGTCCCTCCTCCAGAGGGTCCCTGGCAGCTCCTGGGGGGGAGCTGGGAAGGGGTGGGATCCTTCCTGACCTCACCCCTGCACGTGTCCTTTCAGGGGGAGGAGATGTCAAAATTGAGAACCAGAAGCTGAACTTCAAGGAGAAGGCCCAGGCCAAAGTGGGATCTCTGGACAACGTGGGACACTCGCCGGCAGGAGGGACCGTGAAGGTGGGTGCAGGGGCTCTGGCACGCCAGGCTGGGGCTTCAGTGGGCTTCTGCTCCTCCACCCCCTGCCTGTTCCAACCACCTGCTCGTTTCTGGGGCCTCTGCTGTGCAGCCCAGGAGTAAGGAGGGACCTCAGGAGTACGGATGGGTTGGGAAGGAGAGCGCTGGGAACCACCTTGGCCTGCCTGAGCAGTCTCCCTGGCAGGTATTCCTGGTGCTGCCCATCTCCACCCTTCCTGCTGGAATCTGAGAGCAGGGATCACTGAGCTGGGAGCCCCTCAGCAGGGCTGCCTGTGGCCTTCCCCCCCAGTTAAAGCTGGTGAGACCCAAGTGCTCTGTGCTGGCAGAGGGCACCTTGCAGCTCCTGGGAGCACTTGGAGGACCATGGGATATCCTGAGCTGGAAGGGACCCACCGGGAGCATGGATTCCAGCTCCTGCAGCCCCTTTGTGTGAGAGTGTGAGAGAGGAACAGATTGTTGTGCTCTCGTGGCTGTGATTCATCCCCCCTCCCATGGGAGCACAAACTGTCCCTAGCCTTGGCTCTGAACGTTCCAGGTCTGTGCTCAGGGAGGGGAGACTGAATTCCCAAGAATTCCTTCCTAATATTCCATCTAACCCTGCCCTCTGGCAGTGGGAAGACATTCCCCCTTGTCCTGTCACTCCAGGCTCATAAAAAGTCCCTCTCCAAAGGTGAGGTGTGAGAAGCTCCTATTTCTGGCTCTGGAAGTGGGAAAAACACAGGTGTGAACACCCTCAGAGCTGTTCCAGTGGGAATCTTTGCCCCCAGAAGGACAGACAGACACAAGAGAGACCCCTCCAAGCACTGAGATTCCTTGGCTGTGCCAGTGTTGTTTTGTTTGAGGAGGTTTGTGTCAGTGAGGGTTCCAGAGCTGGGCTCGAGCTGTTGCATCAAACCCCGTGTGGATTGGACAGGAATGATCCCAGTCCTGAGGAGCAGCTCACAGTTCCCAGCTGGATCAGTGTGTGCTCAGCCATCCCTGGTAAAACAGGAGGGGATGGTCAGTGTGTGCACTGGGGACACTCAGCACTCTCCTGTCTCCAGCCCTTTGTGGAAACTCCAGCCTGGGGCTCAGGGAAAAGCTGGAAGGAACTGGAGATGCTGCTGGTGCCTTGGGAGGGGTCTGGAACTCCCTGGAGCAGTTCCAGTTTCTGGTCCTTACACTGGTGCTCTTTGGGGGTAACTGGGGCTTTCCCTGAAGCTCTGAAATCTCCCCTGGTCAGATTTAGTCTGATTTTGGAGTATTTTGGAGTATTTCCCCCCTTCTCCGTGGGTGTCTGAGGTGGTGGGATCTCACAGTCCCAGTGGCTCTGTGGTTCCCAGCAGGATCCCACCAGTGTGTCAGACCCTTCTCCAAGGGCAGGAGGACTCAGCTCTCCTCCAAAGCCAATTTAACTGGTGACTCCAGGTGGGATGAGCAGCTCTGGTAGAACAGACCAGGATGGAGGTTCTCTCCAGATTCCACACTCGCAGTTCAGGGGGCAGCACCAAGGGAGGATCAGCCTGTGTGACCTTGGCCTTCCTGCTTTGGGACCCACTGTGTGTTCAAATCTTCGAATCCTGGAATGGTTTGGGTCGGAAAGGACCTTAAAACTCATCCAGTCCCATCCCCTGCCTTGGGCAGGGACACCTTCCACTATCCCAGCTTGCTCCAAACCTGGCCTTGGACACTTCCAGGGATGGGGCAGCCCCAGCCTCTCCGTGTGTCCCCAGATCATGGGAGCAGCTTCCCCACAGTGAACCCAACCCACCCTCCAGCTCTTGGCCCTGGAGTGTTGGGCTCTTGTCCCCTTGGCATTCCCTGCTCCACATTTTCCAGGGCCATCCCATCCCCTGGGTTTGGGAAGAAGCTGCTGAGAGCTCCAGGGCCCGCTGGGACCCGTGAGCAGCCGCAGGGC